>NC_088794.1:24377290-24577251 GCF_011386835.1 Chrysemys picta bellii | reverse complement strand
GCTCGGTGTGGCTGGCGATGCAATGGAAAAGCAGAGGCGGGCAATAGAAGATTCTCCTACCTGGAGTCAGGAGTGGGCAGAAGCCAGCGTGTATATGGGCCACCCACTTTCTGCTACCAGTGGTGGAGCTGAAATGGCCGGATCCGCTTTCTCAGCGGCACATGCCAGCTCTCGCTCTGCCAGAGCCAAGCCTGGCAGTGAGGGGATGAGGCTTTAGCAGCCAGCAGGGGGCGTGTCACAATAGGCAGGCGAGTCACAAGCCAGCCAATGTGTGACTGCCCAGCCCTTGGATGCCCCAGCCCAGATTAGTTTTGGCCTGGCCGGGGCTTTAGAGCCTGTCCTTCCCCACCCAGAGCAGACTGTCAAAAGCCAAACCCCTCTCACCACCAGCTGTGTAGCTCCCCCTTGCTTTTGGTCTGTCTTAGGCACCATCCTGGTCCTCATCCCCATGGCATCAGAGCACTGTCCAACCTCGATTGCATTTATTCTAACCTCCCCCTGCAGGGCAGGGCCTGGCTGCTACCTCCACTGAACAGACAGGGAACTGCAGCACAGAGGGAATAAGGGATTTGCCCGAGGCCACACAGAGCATCTGTGGCAGAGCTGGGAATTGACTATGGGTCTCCTGGGTCCCAGGCTGGCACCTTCTCTTCCAACCTCCTGCCCCCTTTGTCCCTGGTTCAGTGTGAGCTGTGAGAGCTCTCTGGGGCACAGGAGCTGGCTGGTGCCCAGATGGAACTACATTGCCTATTGCACATATCTCGCTTTTCCCAAACATTGAGTCTGCTGCTACAACCATACCAGGGCCCGCCAGGATCCTTGCAGCTGGGCAGTGCTAAGTTGTGAACTGTGCTAAGTAGGGAAGACAAAATAGATCTTCCATCACTAGCGCAGCTCTGTGTTACTGGGGACTCACTGCTGGCTCAACCCAACCAGCCCTCCTCACACGGAGCCTGAAAATCCTCCAGCCCTGCTGTTCTCCTTTGTATTTCGGCAGTGCCCAGAGGGCTCAGTCCCGGATCACGGCCCTGCAGTGCTAGACATTGTACACACACAGCCCGATTCCCCCCACGCTGGGTCTCCTGAATGGCTCCTGCCCGAAGGCGGGACGGCTCTATTCCTCACCCAATGTCTCCTGCTGGCAGAGACGCTCTGAGAGACGTCTACGCTCTGGGTCTCTGGGCTTCCCGGGCTGGGAGGCAAGCGTGGCTGTCTCCGGGCGGTTCTGCTGACTCTCCAGCAGCTGCACTTCCGGTGTCCTAATGCAGCCCTAGTCCTCTCCAGTGCTCAGAGGGACTGTCCTGGCATCGGACTGTCCTGGTAAATAGAACAATGGCTCCTGGCAACCTGAGAATTCCTGTTCCCCTGGCAACCTCAGTGCCATTTCCTATGGAAGTGATGGTGTCAGCAAAGGTGATGGAGGTGGTCAGGCCTAGTGGTTGGAGCTGGACTCAGGGGGCGGGGCAGGGCATGGGTGGAGCAAGGCTGGACGAGACCAGGGCTGGAGTAGGACTAGGAACAGGGCTCGAGCAGGCTCAGCCTGTTGCCTATGTCAGGCAGGAGCGAGTTCCTGGCCCTGGAGTGATGTTGAGCAGACTGAGCTGCTGCTGTGAGACTGATATACCTGCTCTGGGAGACACAAGGCCAGTTCCTGGCTTGTGGATTAGCTGGAGCCCAGCACAGGAGGGAATCAGCACCTTACAGATGGCTCCTGGGACGCTTGGCTCCCGGCCCTCTGGGTATTGACATGCCAGGTGCAGGGGGCGAGGTGCAGCGCCAGGGAGGAGATTGGGGAGGCAGGAGCACTGAGGTGGGGCTGAGCGGGCAGGTGCTGAGGAGCTGCGGCTGGCTGGCTAGCAGAGAGGAGGAGCAGCAGCTCGGCTCTGGAGGGCCCAGCTGCAGCTCCACACTAGGGTTACCATTTGTCCGGATTTACCCGGACATGTCCTCCTTTTTGTTCTAAAAATAGCGTCCGGGGGGAATTTGTAAAGCACTCAAAATGTCCGGGATTTCCCCCCTCCCCCGGCAGAGCAGAGCGAGCGGCTGGGAGGGCTGCAGGAAAGTCCCGGGCTGGACTCCGGAGCAGCTGTAGAGGAGCCGGATCCGCCCTGCATTCTGAGCCGGCAGCTCTCCCCTGCAGCCCGGTCCAGCAGCACTGTGCAGGGCCAGGGACCGGGTTTTGTTGTGCTGGGGAGCGCAGCCACGTGTCCGGCTCGGCTCGCACAGAGCCCAACACCCTGTTCTGAGCAGCAGGGTAAGGGGGCCAGGGAGCAGGAGAAGGGGCAGGGAGGTTCTGGAGGGGGCAGTCAAGAAACGGGGGGGGGCTTTTTGGGGGGAGTGGAGAAAGTTTTGGGCAGTCAGGGTACAGGTAGGGGGTAGGGTCCTGGGGGGCAGTTGGGGGGGGTCTTAGGAGGGGGCAGTTAGGGGACAAGGAACAGGGAGTCTTAGGTATGGGGTGGGGTTCTGGAGGGCAGTTAGGAGCAGGGGTCCCAGGAGGGGGCAGTCAGGGGACAAGGAGCGGGGGGGTGGGGGGCTGGGAGTTCTGGGGGGGGAGCTGTCAGGGGGCAGGAGTGGGGAGAGGGATCGGAGCAGTCAGGGGACAGGGAGCAGAGGGGTTTAGATGGGTTGCGAGTTCTGGGGGGGGCTGTCAGGGGGCAGGAGTGCGGAGAGGGATCGGAGCAGTCAGGGGACAGGGAGCAGAGGGGTTTAGATGGGTTGGGAGTTCTGGGGGGGGCTGTCAGGGGGCAGGAGTGCGGAGAGGGATCGGAGCAGTCAGGGGACAGGGAGCAGAGGGGTTTAGATGGGTTGGGAGTTCTGGGGGGGGGCTGTCAGGGGGTGGGGAGTGGTTGGATGGGGCGTGGGAGTCCCAGGGGTCTGTCTGGGGGTGGGGGGGTGGATAAGGGTTGGGGCAGTCAGGGGACAAGAGGCAGGGAGGCTTAGATAGGGAGTGGAGTCCTGGGGGGCAGTTAGGGGCAGGGGTCCCAGGAGGGGGCAGTCAGGGGACAAGGAACGGGGGGAGGGTTGGGGGTTCTGGGGGGGGCGGGAAGTGGGAGGGGCTAGGGCGGGGCTCCTCCCGTCCTCTTTTTTGCTTGCTGAAATATGGTAACCCTACTCCACACAGGGCGCTGCCAGAGCCTGGCAGGCGGCTGGCTGAAGTGGCACTTTGTGATCTGGCACGGGCGGGAGCTAGCTCCCCACATCTGAATGCTCCACAGCGCCGGTGGATTCAGATCCAAACCAGGATCTGGCTCCAAATTCACAGCTGGACTCTTCCCCCGATCTGGAGCAGCTCGCATCGTCTGGGGGTGGTTGATTTCACAAGAGAGGGGGCTTCCCACAGACTCTCCAACTCCCTCACTGTGAGGAAGTGGGACTGTTCTTAATGTTTCCTCTGAATACTGTAGGGGTGCCTCAGCTTCCCCTATGCATTTCTTAAGTCTCTAGGTGTGGGGATAAAGGCCAGTGTGCATAAATGGCCAACACTCTGTCTCCTAGCAACTAATGGCCGGGCCCTTCCCCCCTGCAAGGGTATAGCTAAAGGTGTTGGAGAACAAAGAGATCAGGTGACCTCCTGGCCCGGGAAAGACACAAAGGCCAGAGAGAAGGGGCTGGAGAGTTTCAGTTTGGAGCTGGCTGGGGACGAGGAGTGAAGTGCAGATGTGGGTGTCTGGCTCACTGCCCCCCAAAATGGACCCAGCTGAGGGGTCCTGTTCTCTGTACCTACAAGCTGTTTTAGACCATGTTTCTATCATCTAATAAACCTCTGTTTTACTGGCTGGCTAAGAGTCACGTCTGACTGCGAAGTGGGGGTGCAGGACCCTCTGGCTTCTCCAGGACCCCACCTGGGCAGACTCGCTGTGGGAAATGCAAGGAGGGGCAGAGGATGCTGAATGCTCCAAGGTCAGACCCAGGAAGGTGAAAGCCCTTTGAGCTTCTGGCCCAGAAGACAGTCTGCTCACAGAGAGGAGACTTCACCAGAGTCCTGACTGGCTTCATAGGGAGCAGCTCCAGAGCATTGTCTGGGGACTCCATGACACACACCTCTCATGCTTCTTCCCATTTGCCTTTAATCACCCCCACATGGCCCATGTTGGCCACCAGCTACCTCCCTGTCTGGACCCTTACCTGGCCCCATCATGGCAGTGGCTGAGCATGCGGGTGTTGTTGTATTTAGTCTCTCAACCCCCCGCATGGAGCAGGGACCTGCTCTCCCTAGTTTGCTGAGGCCCAGAGCGACAGGGACTCACCTGATCTCACACAGAAGACTTACAGCAGAGCTGGGAACTGAACACCGCTCTCCTGAATCCCAGCCCAATGCCTCATCTACCAGCCTGTGTCGCCTTCCCGTGCCCTGCCACCAGCCCCGCCAAACCCTCCTCCCTGTCTCCGTCCCCTCCGGGCTGGACTGGTGTGACCCGTTCTGTCTGGCCATTGCAGACTCCCTCCTGTGCGCATGCCACTGCCCACTTCCTCACTGGCACCAGGCTAGACAGCCGGCACCGGGGCACTTGGTAGACGTGCGCCGCCCAGCCAGGAGCTCGGGGAAGGCTCGCTGTGGCTGGCGATGCAATGGAAAAGCAGAGGCGGGCAATAGAAGATTCTCCTACCTGGAGTCAGGAGTGGACAGAAGCCAGCGTGTATATGGGCCACCCACTTTCTCCTACCAGTGGCGGAGCTGAAACGGCTGGATCAGCTTTCTCAGCGGCACATGCCAGCTCTCGCTCTGCAGAGCCAAGCCTGGCAGTGAGGGGATGAGGCTTTGGCAGCCAGCAGGGGGCATGTCACAATGGGCAGGCGAGTCACAAGCCAGCCAATGTGTGACTGCCCAACCATGGGATGCCCCAGACCAGATTAGTTTTGGCCTGGCCGGGGCTTTAGAGCCTGTCCTTCCCCACCGGGGTCATGGGAGGGACCTGTGATGGGTTGGATCACAGAAACCCCCCCGGGAGCTGCCACCTGATGTGCCAAGACTACCTCTGCTCCTGTTTTCCCTGACAGCTCAGGACTCCAGCGCCCTGTGTTGCTGAGCCAGACACTCCTGTCTGCTCCAACAAAGACCCAGGGTCTGAATTACTTGCCCCAAAGCTGCAGGTTTACCTGAAAGCAGCTCACAGAAGTGTGCTTGTCTTTAGCACTCAGATGCCCAACCCCCAATGGGGTCTAAACCCAAAACAATTCGTTTTACCCTGTATAAAGCTTATGCAGGGTAAACTCATAAATTTTCGCCCTCTATAACACTGATAGAGAGATATGCACAGTTGTTGTCATGTGGCAGGAGGGGCTAACCGCCCAAGTGTAACCCAGTCAGAAGTCGTAGGAAGGTACTTGGACAGCTAGCCTAAGCTCCCCCCATGGCCACGCTATTATTTTCAGCATGTTAATTTAATTCCAGCGAGTGCATGTAGGTCCGCCCACCCTGGGAATTGCATCTCCAGCTGCAGTGTAGATGTTCTCAGAAGGTGAACGGCAAACTCAACTGCAAATGGAATTAAGCCCAGCAGTATCTGCTGCATGCCCCCCGCTAAGCGCGATCCAGGGAGCAGTCAGTATTGTAATGGGTTAGAACTGTTTGCTGCCGCTGCTGCCTGGTGGGGATCGTTTAGCCCATGCTCCTGAGCTTAACTGCTCTTCAGCTTTGTGCTTCACCTCTAGGGGATTCACCACTGCAGAGATCCTTCCAGCACTCCTGCCTGTGACTATGATTTAGAAGTGAAGTGAAACGCCTTGTATCACTGCAAAGCCACACAGTAGGAGTGACCCAGGCTTGGTGCTAAGAGGGGTTACATGAGTCCCTCACCCCAACTAGAATTAAATTGCATTAAAAAGGTGCAGTTTGCATCAGCCCTTGTTCTCTTTTTTTTCCCATCCATGAAAGCAATTAGTGCTGGTGCGGCCTCTCAGATTTGACAGTGTTAGTGACTGCAGTTAGCAGGTACAGCATTGGCAGATAAGTTTGCTCACATTGACCCAGAAGAGGCCTTAACTGTGACCCAGAGAGACCATCTCTGGGTGAGAGGGGAGTTTTCTCTATGACGCATGCCATTCTTTCCCTTCCTGCTGAGGCTGTTAGCAGGCCCACTTCAGGTCAGTTGTTATGGAAGGTATCTCTTGTGATGTGGACACTCACTCTCTGGCAACTGGACTGAGATTTGCCAGGCTCTCTCCTTATTGGCTACTGAATGGCTGTCAGATGACTGCAACTTCCAGTCACTGTCAGCTTATCGATATGATATTGGGCTCTATTTAACCTCCCCCCTCACTTGAATACAGTCGTTCTGCTAAGACTCTCCTATTTCATGGAGCATTGCATGCCAGGACATAGAATCTCACAGCTGTAAGGCTGTATAAAGGTGTGGCAGTCAGAGATTACACTATAGAATACCTGAGAGACCTTTGCCAGCAGATCCAGGCTTTGGTTGCCTCTGGCATTGAGGCCTCGGACCCCATGGATTCATCCGCCTTTAGAAAAGAAGCAATGTTCTGAGCCACTAGTTGAACTGTACAGCCAAAGCTTTGCTTTGTGGTTTTGAAATACTAGGACGTGACTGCCTAATGGAGGGGAGTGTGACCTCTGGGTGCGCCTCCTCTCCCTCCTCCCCCTCCCCCCGCGCTTTTTCAGCTCTGTCCAGTCGCTTTTAACATTTGCTTCTCTTTGTTTTCTCCTTCCCTGATCTGCTGTTTGCTCTCCCTCACTCCTGCTCTGTTCTGAGGGTGAGCTGAATGCATACATTGACCTGAGATTTTATCAATTTAATTTGGCTATTCCATGTAGTATGTAGAGGAGCAAAGTCCATTCTGCTTTCCTCTTCTATGTGGAATGGGTGAGCGGAACAGAGGAAGCACTGCTAGAGCCCAAGTCCTGTGTCACCCTCTGGTATAGCGAGGTTGCCACCTTCTGACTGGCAAATGGAAAATGCCAGGTATGCATTAACGTTTGCAGTGTAGTTGTAGCTGTGTCGGTCCCTGGATATTAGAGAGAAGGTGGGTGGTCCAGTAAAAGATATTACTTCACCCACCTTGTCTCTCAGGTATGCATTAATGTAACGAATGGGACCAGACTGCTGCCATCTCTTCAGCTGCTCCTGTGGTTTGTAGTTTGAGCTCTCTTTGCCTGTGTTGAAATTCACTAAAAATGAAATAATTAACTCTACTACTATATTCCCCCCCCCCCCCCCCATATCAGTGTTTGCTTTTCTGGTGCAGAAAGATTGAAGGGAACAGACGAGAACCTATGTGGGAATTTAACTTCAAATTCAAAAAACAGGTATGAAAGCTAACCACTTGCCATTGAAATGTCAGGGCGGTAAGGTTTTGAAGCCATAATGATTTTTCTTCCAGAGTTGTTATTGATGGGCGCAGTAGAGCAATTAAAATCAGATCTCCTGGTAAAAGAAATACATGTTGCCAAATGCAGAGGTGGGCACATAAGGCACTTGTGGAGCTGCTGAGTAGGGAAACTAGAGCAGGAGGCAATTCTTACTGCTTTAAAACAGGCCAACATTTTCAGTCTTGAGTGTCTAAAGGATTAGATCCCTATGTCCATATTTAGGCTGCCGATTGCCTGCCCCTAACCCAACGTGCTGAGTATCTATAGCTCCAAATACCTTCAGTGGGGAGTTGCGATGACTCGGCTCCTCTGAAAAGCCAGTCACTTTGATTTAGTGGCCTACGGTTAGGGACCCAAGTTTGAAATGTGTTGCATTAATGTCTTTTCTCTCATCACACGGAAAGCCTTTCCAAAGCTAACCAACCCTTTTCTCAGGGGGTGACAGTAATCTTTGTGAAACCCTCCTTTAACCAGACTCAGGATAAATGTATAATACCGAGCACCCTATCAGGACCTGCAGAGTCTGTCTTCAAAGAGACAGTCTTGCAAACCCTCCATCCCAGGGTTTTCATTGACCATGGAACCCTTTGGCCCGAACAGTTGGGTGTTAGGCGGGAATCTGCTGCTGAGCCAGGATGGTCTCTAGACATGAAGTGAAATTTCTGGTTGGCTTCAGTTGAGTTGAATGAACCGGTCTGTCTCGTTCTGTCAGGCCTCCCAGATTGAAGAGTAACTGTTGCAAAGGTCTTCAGCCACCTGTTCAGTATGAGGATGTTCACACAAATCCTGAGCAGGACTGCTGTCTGCTGCAAATCACCACCCTCAACTTCATCTTCCTGCCGGTAGTCGTGGGTATGATATTTACCTTGGTAAGTGTTAAGAAATCTGCATGTAAGCACCATCAAAATGTGCTAAGAAAATGGTCTGGTCATTACGGCTTGTCTGTAAATCTTGCTGCACCAGCAGACTAATTAATATGCATTTCCCTAGTGCATTGGGGCCATCACTCAAGGATCTCTTCAGTTTAGTTTCTGCAAGTCACTAAACTCTCTGATGGTTGATGTAGATTCATGGCAACAGCCCTCGAGGCCCAACTAGAAGGGACTGTTTGTCAGCCGTCTTCAACGAAATGTGCTCCATTCCTGGGGGAAGGAGGGATGAGGATTTGTATTCTCATCGTGCCTAGGAGTCTTAGTCAGCAGCCCCCAACATACCCTAGATAACTTATGGGTATTAAAGGTAGAATTGGAGAATAGTGTCCAAGTTCTCTCACCTTTGCACTTCCGTAAGATCAAAGCTCCAAATAACATTTATTTCAACTTTAGAAGAGAGTTGGTTGATCTTTCAGATTTTGATGATGTCTTTCTAGTATCTTTTTTGTGAAAAGCATACTTTTTGGAGGCCCTCAATTAAAAAAAAAAAAAAAAAAAAAAAAAGTATTTGAAAATATAAAGTTTAAATGTAAAACACCACAAAGAAAATGTTTGTCCAATAAGAATTAGGGATCAGCATTCACAGTAGTAGATAGTATTTGAAGAGAAATTAGATACTGCTTCCAGAAAATGCCTAGATGTCTATTAAGGAAATTGCCAATTTTCTTCCCTGCAGTTCACAATAAACATGAGCACTGACATGAGACATCACAGAGTGAGGTTGGTGTTCCAGGATTCTCCTGTCCGGAACGGCAAGAAGCCCCGACTTGACCAAGGAGTACAAGTTATCCTGGACCCTGTGCACAGTGTACGTCTCTTGGATTGGTGGCATCCGCAGTACCCGTTTTCTCTGAAGGCTTAGCATGCTCCTACTGCATCTGTGAGTAGCCATGTCAGGTAGGAACTGGGAAATCCTGTTTTTATTTCCTGAATAAATTCTCCAATCTCCTTACAAATGAGTGAAGCTGCAATGCCAGTCTCTGTATATAATTTCCAGCCAGTAATGAGCAGAATCGAGTGTAAATGGAAATGATTTGTAAACACATTTCTATGTAAAGTTCACATTTTATGATTTGAAAGGAGCATCATGAAACTGTTCATTTAAAATCCTTTTGGTGTTAACGAAAGTCGTCCTGTGTTCTGTTCCAGATCCAATGTGGTCAGAGAGATTTTCAGACCAAGTGTCAATGAAATCAGTGTGTGTCTTACTGTAGCATGATCAAACTCAAATGCAGCAGTATTATCCTACACTGATGCAGCAAGTGGAATAGCAGTGACAATCACTAGTCATGCTTCAATCTCTTATCTGCATGAGCACAATAAAGGCATAAATGATCAAGCAAAGAGATTGCCTTTACAGCTCACATTTAAATTAAATGTGTGTGGCGATAAGGCAAAGAAACACTTACAAAAGTTCGTATCCTGATGCTCTCTTTAAGAAAGAGAATCTAAAACACACATAATGGAAAGGCTCTTGTGGCATGTGGGAACTAAACAAAAACTAACCGCATGAGTTAATAAGTGCTCAGACTTCAGGCATTAGAAGAGTAAGATTGTCTGTGAGCTAAGCTAACAGTGTTTGGAGCTAGTGACTGTGGGAAAGCTATTAGGAGCAAAGAGGAAGCATCCAGTTCCCAGCGGACAAATTAACTACCTGGGAAAAATAAACCCAACCCTTTTGGCTCTACTTAGTGGTGTGAGAGGGCTAAGCAGGGTACTGTGTCTACTTCAGCATATCTGGAGTTGCAGCACCACAATACCCAGAATAGATGGGGGCATGAGTTTTATGCAGAACCATGGGGAAGTGTAATAGGTCCTAGCCAGGGCTCGACCCTTCCGGGCAGGAGGGGAGCCACACCGACTCACTACTGTGGGAACAAGCAGTCAGTTAGTCCCGAAACTCCGGCTCTTTCGTGCAGAGTCGGAGCAACCACAGTTAAAGCTCAGGCTCTTGACTGCAGGGGCTGAGCGAGCAAATAGTTCAAAGCCCAGGCCCTGGCTCAGGGCGGGGCAGACACAGTTAGGCTCAGGCCCTAGATTGCCGGGGCTGAGCGAGCAAATAGTTCAGAGCCCAGGCCCTGGATCAGGGCGGGGCAAACACAGTGAGCTCAGGCCCTTGTTTGCAGGGGCTGAGCGAGCAGACAGTTCAGAGCCCAGGCCCTGGATCAGGGTGGGGCAAACACAGTTAGCTCAGGCCCTTGTTTGCAGGGGCTGAGCGAGCAGACAGTTCAGAGCCCAGACCCTGGATCAGGGCGGAGCAAACACAGTTAGCTCAGGCCCTTGTTTGCAGGGGCTGAGCGAGCAGACAGTTCAGGGGCCCAGGCCCTGGATCAGGGCGGGGCAAACACAGTTAGCTCAGGCTAGGGTTACCATATTTTGTGCCTCCAAATGGAGGACACTCCACGGCCCACGGCCCCGCCCCGCCCCCTCCCCAAAGTCTCCGCCCCCTCCCCAAAGTCTCCGCCCCCTCCCCTGCTTCCCGCGAATATTTGATTCGCGGGAAGCCTGAAGCAGGTAAGGAGGGTGTGGGGGGAGGAGGCGCGGCCCAGGCTGGCCCCCCGGCGTTTCCAGCCTGGGTCGGCTCGGGCCCTGGGGTGCCGGCCCCGGCCGACCACCCCCGGCCCGCCCAGCACTGCCGGCCCCCGGCGGCCCGGCGCACCCCCTGGCTCCCGGCCCCGCGGGCCCGGCTCCCCGCCGGCCCGGCCGGACCGGCTCCCCGCCGGCCCGGCTCCCCGCCGGCCCGGCCGACCCGGCTCCCCGCCGGCCCGGCCGGACCGGCTGACCGGCTCCCCGCCAGCCCGGCTGACCTCCCGATTTTCCCGGACATGCCCGGCTTTTGGGGATTTCCCCCCGGACGGGGATTTGAGCCCCCAAAAGCCGGACATGTCCGGGAAAATCCGGACGTATGGTAACCCTAGCTCAGGCCCTTGTTGGCAGGGGCTGAGCGGATAAACAGTTCAGGTAAGGCACGCCTAGGCTTCTGTAGCCGAGCGTTGGGTGAGGGGGAAGCCTGCCACCCGTGCGGAGGGTGGCAGGGGGGAACGCAGGCCCACCCACTCCACTGCGTTCCAGCCCGGGGCCCTAACAGCGGTTGCTGCCGCTGCTGGTCAGTGGGGTATCCAGACCGCAACACACTGACATAGGCTCACACTCGGTTACAGCCGGACCGGGGTCGGCTACCCCCGGGCTGCTTCCATGATCCCCCTCAAAGCCTACCTCGTTCGTCGCGCCGGGATCGGACCAGTCCATCTGCATGGGCTCCTCTCTGCCCGGGCTCGGCGGCAAGTCCGGTAGCTCTGCCGGGAAGTCCGGCCAATGGTCCTCAGGCGGCTCCTCTGGATAGCAGCAGGGGCGAAGGGGTTCGGGTCCAGTCTCACCCTCAGGGTTAGTGGGGTGCGGTTCCCAGGGATTCTCCCAGTGGCGGGCGTGAACGGGCTCCGGCGGCTCCTCCTCGTAGCGGGCCCGGGGTAGCTCAGGCCAGCTAGGGTCCAGGCCTCGGCCTTCGGCGGTCTCCTGGCCGGGAGCTCCCGGCCACACGTCTACTCCCTGTGGTGGCTGGCCGCAGACTGAGCTCTGGCGGCCGGCCTTTATACTTCCTGTCCCGCCCCTTGACTTCCGGGGGGCGGGGACAGGCGGTGGTGGTCCCACCCACTCTGGGGTCTGCACGTGGGCTCCCTCTTCTGGGCAGGAGGGGAGCCACACCGACTCACTACAGGAAGTATCGTGCATCTTATGACAGGAAGAAGAGCTTCATAATTTCACCTAAAATCCTCTGATTTTGAGCCTCAAGGGATTTGAGATAATAGCTTCATAGGGGCAGTTGAATCTCAGTGCAAAGTACATCTGCATGAGGGAGTGTGACTGGGGCTGAGTGCAGGGTGAGTTGATGCCCTGAAGTAACTACTGACGGAAACCGGGTGTTCTGCTTTGCAGCTTATCAGTGGAGGTGAGCCCAGTTAACTTATCGGTCCTGTTTCAACCCAAATCTTGTGCAAGGTAGAGGCAAGAAGTATGTGATCCACAGTGAATGCAACAGCCTGTCTTTGAAGGAGGCTGCTGGGATAGAGCAAATGGGATAGGTTAAAAAAAGGGGGGGGGGATTTCCCCTTCCCAACTTGAATCCAGTATGTAAATGCCCAAACGGGTGTACATGTAGCTGTACCAGTGCTGGTGTTCGTCTTACACAATAGTCACTTAAATCACCACAGATAGCTTATCTGTCCCAAGCACATTTCTGTGCCAGATTCACTCTTGTATTGCATCCCCCATTAGATTCTATTTGTGGCAAAACCTCAAACCTTCCCTTTTCACCTCTCCTGTGAATCTATATTAAGAAGATAACAGGCAAGTTGTTTTCAAACCAAAATGCTCTGCTCAGTATTTTGGTTCCACCTTAGATGGACAATCTACCCTGTTCATTTGTAGTGGAAACTGTCAGTTCATGAAATATACCATGATGGCCAGTTGCATTCCTATGGTCGTGGCTCTAAGCTTTACCTCAGTAGTTTTTCTTCAACTGATTGCACATGTGCATTCCGCTCTTGGTGTGTATGCGCCCTGCGCATACTCACATTTCCCTCAGTGGTACTCGTTGGGGAAGCTTGAGAGCCCTTTGCTCTCACACCCCACTGTGTGCTGGTATAAAGGACCCAGCAGCCCCAAAGCCCCATTCGGTTCCTTCTTGCCATCCGTGACAGTCGCTGGAATTGCTTGGCTTGCCTTAGCAGATACTCTGTGTACAGCTCATTGTAAATTTCTTGTAAATAGTTAACCAGTTTTATAGTTACTTAGGGTTAGTTATTAGGTACTATCTGTGGCACTTTTCTTTTTCAGTTTCCAGATCTGAGGTTTCCAGTTTTCAGTACCGAGCGATCCCTCAGTCACCGGGCTTCATGCCCTGCGTCTCTTTTCTAGGCCGATGCCCACGAGCAACCCACCCTCACGCTGCTTAACGTGTTTGGGGGAAGCTTGTGTTTGGGGTCGTTGCTAATATTGCAAAGACTCTAAGCCAAGGACTAAAAAAGACTGAAGACAGGCTGAACTTTTTGCTTATGAATGCAGCCCTGAGACTCCCTTAAAAACCCAGTCATCCTGACTCAGCACTAAGGGCTTCAGTTAGGAGTGCACCTCCTCTGCTGCCTAAGACCCAGCAGGGCTCACCCTCTCCAGTGCCTACGAAAAGTCTCTAGACACCCCGAGGGAGGAAGATCACCGACACCTAAATTTAATAAGAGCGCCCGGATAGCTCAGTCGGTAGAGCATCAGACTTTTAATCTGAGGGTCCAGGGTTCAAGTCCCTGTTCGGGCACAAAAGTTTTGGGGGGGGAGGGATAGCTCAGTGGTTTGAGCATTGGCCTGCTAAACCCAGGGTTGTGAGTTCAATCCTTGAGGGGGCCACTTGGGGATCTGGGGCAAAATCAGTACTTGGTCCTGCTAGTGAAGGCAGGGGGCTGGACTCGATGACCTTTCAAGGTCCCTTCCAGTTCTAGGAGATGGGATATCTCCATTAATTATTATTATTAATAAGCATGTGGAATCCAAAATCCACGCACTCCTCTTCTCAGATGGCGCCACGATGGGCACCATTCACTCCAGCACTGAGGCAGGCACCATTGAGTCCAGGGCCCCAAGTGACACCTACATCTGCAGTACTGCAGCAACCCAAGATTGTCTCAATACCAACCACACTGAAGGCACTTGCAGCCACGAGAGATCTGCTGGTGCTGGTATCCCTGGCAGTGCAGGATACTGCGTTCCCAGTACCAGCAGACAGAGGGGCACTGGTGTTGGTGCTGTGACAACCTCCTGTGCTTTAGACTTCATGCCCATCAGTACTGTTGAAGGAGAAGCCTGTGATGTTGGCTGCTCTACGCTTTTCGCCGACTCGGTGCTGTTCTCCGACACCCTCAGGAGTTGCCCCCTTGGTGTGCACAGGTGACTCATCCTCCTGAATTGGAGATTGGTGCCTATGATTCCCAGCATCGGAGCCAGTCATGCTACTCTTCCCCTTCCTCCCCCTGGGTAATTACTAGGTAGGTTGCCTCAAGATCCTTCAGGTGGAGTGGGATTGGGTATGTCAGTGGGGCCGGCCACTGGTCCAGTGGCCCTTTTGGAACCCATAGGGTTCCCCCCTGTTTCTCGCTCCTGCACAAGACGTTCCTGCTCTGTGTCGTCAGAGAGGTGTGGGGAGACTATTCGCCAGGCACTCCCCGTTCCTGATTCCAGTATTGAGCAGGAGCCGCCTGCTGGACAGCTAACGGAGAAGGGGCAGCCGCAACCTGTGCTGGCTTCGTGCTCTTCCTCTCCTGACTGGTAGTTTCTTCAGGAGGCATCTCACCCGCTCCAGAGCTCACCGAGAAATGCCACCAGTTTTGTTCCCTACAAGGTCACAGTCCAGGTTCCATCATGGACGCTTTCCTGCTAACCTGGTCGAATAAGCTCTGCTACACTTTCCCTCCAATTCCAGTCCTACATCGAGTGTTGGCAAAGCTCAAACGGGACCATGCCCGGGCCCAGCATGGCCTTGGCAGCACTGGTTCTCCATTCTGCTGGATCTGTCAGTGGAGTCTCTGATATTGCTTCCTTTGGACCCACGTGTAATTTCACAGGTTCCTGGTCAGCTGCTCCATCCAAACCTGCGGGTTCTTTGTTTAACAGCCTGGAGGCTCCCTGGCTAAATCCTAGAGAGGAGTCTTGCTCGGCTCAAGTTCAGGATGTCTTGTTAAATAGTAGAAAGCCCTCTGTCAGGTATACTTACGTTTCGAAATGTGAGCCTGTGTGCACAGAGACTCCAATCCCTTCACTGCTTTGTGACTTGAGAGACACCGAGTGGAATGCACATGTGAAATCACTTAAAGAAGAAAAAAACCATTACTAACCTCCCATAACAGTTGTTCTATGAGGTGTGTTGCACATGTTCCTTCTACAACCCGCCATCCTTTGTTTTGGAGTCGTCCAGCAAGAAGGAACTGACAGAGCTCTGGGCCAGTGGGGCCCTTTAGACTGGCACACGGTGGTGTGCCATGGCAGAGGACACTTGAGCTGCCCCGGCAGGTACCCCTGAGGGAAAATTTCCAACGAGTGTACGCAGGGCACCTGCGCACTGAGAGTGGATTGAACATGTGCAACACATCTCAAAGAACAACAGTCAGAAGGCTAGTAACTGTGACAATGGAGCCTCACTCTGACCCGTCATCAAATTGCATCTAGGCTTGGCAGAATTGGATTCTTTTTTTTAAAATGTTGGCAATTAATATAGATTTTTAAGCTTTTTTCCCTCAGTTTTTAAGTATTTAATTTTCACAGTCGTGGGAAATTAATGGGGAGTTGAATTAGGGCAGTCCCCACAGCAGGGCTGCAGGGGGCTCCCTGCCCGACCGAGGGGCCCAAGATACTCAGTCGCAGAGTGGACAGGAGGCTGCGGTCCTCGCCTGGTGAAGCAGAGACTCCCGGTCAGGACCACAAGGAGGAGGAGGAGCCTCCAGCCGAGAGGGAGGCCAACTGCTGCTGAATGGTTCCCGCCCAGGGATGGCCATCACGCTCCCGGTCAGTGAGTGAGTGGGGCACGACAGTGGAGCTGCGGAGGACTCCCTGTGCAGCCCCAGGTCCAGTGACAGCAGCTCACTACAGGTGCTACGTTCGGGGCAGACAATGCTTGCCAGCTGTTATTAATGGAAAGCTTTTAATCAATTTCTGTATGTCAGCGAAACGGACGTTTACCAGTGATTAAAAATGTAAATTGAATCCTGCCAAGCTACATGTCTAACTCACCCTGTGTCCTCTCCTAAGGGGAGTGTTTGTTTTATCATTCTGTGAGCTCTCTGGATAATACTTCCTGTTCCTTTATTAATGCTCCCCAAAGACATGAGACTTGTCCAGGATGTTACTCACTGAAAGGCTATTAGCTGTCAGCTCTTTACTGTATCCCCTGGGAGCTGGTGCTGGTCTAGCAGGGTACAAATGGCAGCTTTCCAGATGTAAAGAGCCCTGGGTGCGTGCTGATTGAGGAGATGTTTCTTGCTGACTGAAGCTCTGCACTCGAAATAGAAAGCGCTCTCGTTAGTTGGAGATGCATCTCCATCTAACATCGGCTGGTGTCTGTTGCACACGAGTTTTATGGACTAGCTCCCATTGCAAGAAAAATGGAAGTAGGTTGCAAAACTGCAGTGCACTGCTGGGTAGTTGAAGAGGGTTTATTTAGAGCTGAGCAAATAATTGATTTTTTTTTTTGCTTCAGTTGTTCAACCAAAAAAATCTTTCTCACACAATTAATTTGGGGTTGACCTAAAATGGGAATGTTACGTTTTTCTCACCAAAAGGAAAAACTAGTATCATTGTCGTGTGACTGCTGTGCTGGGAAGAGGTCCAGGGGTGAGCAGTGGCCAGTCCAGTGCCTATTGTCCTTCGGACCGGTTACCAGAGGAAGACGTAATGGATCGCCCATAGTTTCAATGTGTGCGCATAGCCGAGTCCTTGGATGTGACAGGTTCTTTGGGAGCGACAGCGGGGCTGAGATGTGACTCTGCAATGGAGTTCTAGGTTCAGTTCCCAGCTTGCGTAGCCTCTCACGGGGATAGCGGATACGGGTTGTGAAGGGCACAGAATTAGCAGCAGTGTGTACAATTTAAAAACTAGGGCAGCTGAAGCGCAAGGGTTGAATAGCAGGGGGCAGAGTGTGGAGTCCAGCCTGCCCCCTCCACCAGCCAGGACTGCATTAGGGGGACACTAAACCTCTCCCGGCAGCTACAGCCAGGCAGCAGCATTTGGGGCTCTGTTCTCCTCTGCACTCATCCACCCACAATGGGATCATGCAGCGGCCAAGTCACATGAGATGCCAACTACTGCCCTAGTGGCAGGCGAGAGCCCATCAGCAGCATGAGGCAGAAGAAGGTGTGTAAAAGCACCTTGATGTACAATGAGAAGAATGGACCACGCAGCCGCATCCCACTGGGGGCTGCAGGGACACTGGACCCACCAGTGTTCCACTCACAAGGTCTTGTGCACCCCTCACTCCATCCTACTCCCCTTGCACTCAGAGGAATGAAGCAGAAGAGGTGGAAGGGTTTACCCAGCTGCTAGAGGGGAAAAAGCAATTGTCCATCTCTCCCCCTGTATGCACCGACAGTAGAGGGAAGGTACAGGAGTCCCTGTGCCAGGGAATATGTGGATCCTCTACAGGGGGCAGTAACCTGCCTATGGGTCCCCAAGCCCCCTT
Organism: Chrysemys picta bellii; assembly: GCF_011386835.1. Classification (NCBI taxonomy): domain Eukaryota; kingdom Metazoa; phylum Chordata; order Testudines; family Emydidae; genus Chrysemys; species Chrysemys picta. Next base: position 24,559,778 of record NC_088794.1, on the reverse strand, counting down.
TCCTTGTTCGAAGTGGCCCTCGTCTGGGTCTCAAAATGAATGGAATTGGTTTATAGGCCAAGAAACCCCCAAATATCAGTGTAATGTGCTCACAAGGGAGTCAGTCCTGGAGCTTCTTCCTCCCTCTGCTGGTGCTTTCTCATAGAACACTTAGTGCATTTGTTCGGCGACCCTTAACCATTTGCTGCTGCAGTAGATTCCCTCGGTGCTGGGACTGGAGAGACGTTGCCCTTCCTGCCGTTCTGGGGGAGACAGATTACCCCATGCGTCAGAGCTGAATGGCTTTGAGATCCCAATGGCAGTAACGGTGCTGGCCTGCAGAGGTCAGTGCATGCCAGAGAACAGGCTGATGGGGAGAAGGAGCACTAGACAAGCTTGCACTGAACAGCTTGTTGGAGCAGAACTGGTGTCTTGGATTGTGAGCTAGGGTTACCATATTTCAGCGAGCAAAAAAGAGGACGGGAGGAGCCCCGCCCTAGCCCCGCCCCTGCCCCTCCCACTTCCCGCCCCCCCCTGACCTCCCAACCCTCCCTCCGTTCCTTGTCCCCTGACTACCCCCTCCTGGGACCCCTGCCCCTAACTGCCCCCCAGGACTATCTAAGCCTCCCTGCCTCTTGTCCCCTGACTGCCCCAACCTTTATCCACACCCCCACCCCCAGACAGACCCCTGGGACTCCCACACCCCATCCAACCACTCCCCACCCCCTGACAGCCCCCCCCCCCAGAACTCCCAACCCATCTAAACCCCTCTGCTCCCTGTCCCCTGACTGCTCCGATCCCTCTCCGCACTCCTGCCCCCTGACAGCCCCCCCCAGAACTCCCAACCCATCTAAACCCCCCTGCTCCCTGTCCCCTGACTGCTCCGATCCCTCTCCCCACTCCTGCCCCCTGACAGCTCCCCCCCAGAACTCCCAGCCCCCTACCCCCCCCGCTCCTTGTCCCCTGACTGCCCCCTCCTGGGACCCCTGCTCCTAACTGCCCTCCAGAACCCCACCCCCTACCTAAGACTCCCTGTTCCTTGTCCCCTAACTGCCCCCTCCTAAGACACCCCCCCCAACTGCCCACCAGGACCCTACCCCCTACCTGTACCCTGACTGCCCAAAACTTTCTCCACTCCCCCCAAAAAGCCCCCCCCCGTTTCTTGACTGCCCCCTCCAGAACCTCCCTGCCCCTTCTCCTGCCCCCCTTACCCTGCTGCTCAGAACAGGGTGTTGGGCTCTGTGCGAGCCGGACACGTGGCTAAGCTCCCCAGCACAACAAAACCCGGTCCCTGGCCCTGCACAACAAAACCCGGTCCCTGGTCCGGACCGGGTTGCAGGGGAGAGCTGCCCTTGTATCAGCACAAAGTGCTCTCGCTCCCGTTTTGCGACGCTGCATGGCAGAAACCGCTCCCAGTTGCAAAAGGGGAGGGCTGCACTTTGTGCTGAGACACTTGCTCAGAATGCAGGGCGGAGCTCCTCTCCAGCTGCTCCGGAGTCCAGCCCGGGACTTTCCTGCAGCCCTCCCAGCCGCTCGCTCTGCTGTGCCGGGGGAGGGGGAAATCCCGGACATTGTGAGTGCTTTACAAATTCCCCCCCGGACGCTATTTTTAGCACAAAAAGGAGGACATGTCCGGGTAAATCCGGACGAATGGTAACCCTATTGTGAGCACTCCGGCAGGGGCTGTCCCCTGAGTGCATACAGTGCCTAGCACATCAGGGCACTCCTGGTAAACACAGTGTTATACCACTAACCCCCTTTTCCATTTCTCTGTCCCCTGCTGCCTGCCTGAAAATCCCTGTAATGGTGGGAGGAAGAGAACCTGAAGATGTTCCTAGGAGTTGCTCCCCTCCGGCAGGTGGGCTAGATCAGTAAGAATCCCAGGCCTACAGCCCTTTAGGGTATGAGCTGGGGTGTCCATCTCTCCCCAGGCCCACGACGCCCCTTCCCAACTTTGCTGTTAATTTGACAGCAGGAGCTGGAGTTAATATTACAATAGCAGCATTCTGCCAGCATGGTACGAACACGGGAAAAGAGGTGATTTCTGCCCCAAGAGCACATGCAGATAATGGGTGGGTGGAGGAAGGAAGCACCACTGAACCTGTTTTACGGATGGAGAGACAAAGGGCCAGCTGTTCAGAGGCATTGAGGTGACATATAACTAAGCAGGTTAGGTGCCTAAATCCCTTCTGCACTCAATTGGAGTTAGGCACGTGACCTGCAGAGGCAGTTTTGAAAATCCCACTAGGTGCCTAAATGCCTTTGGCCAAGAGGTGAAGGGCCAGGTCTCCCACCCTAGTTCTCAAGCACAAGGCTGTACTGCCTGCTAGGGGGGCCACTCCCGCATTCCCAGAATACTAGCCATCCCTGCCAGCGTGACCCTGCCCCTCCCGGCAAGTGGGCTTGCTGCATCAGGACGCCATTTTGAAGTGCACCCTGCTCCGCCCCTGCCAGCATGCCCTCATGCACGGCACATGCCAGGTCCCGCCGGCGGGAGTGGAGTGATGCACTCTTCAAGTTGGCGTCCCCTGGCTGGTACCGGCCAAGACCACGTCCGGTTTTGTCTCAGTACCGGCCAGGGCACAAAGCACCTAAAACCGGCTGAATGGCCAACCTACTTCCTGCTCTGCTGCTGTTCGAGAGAGAAGTTTCTGTATGGGTTTGGACCCCAACTGTTACTTATTCCTGGCCATGGGCAGCTGGTGAAGCTTCCCCTGGGGGAGGCCAGCTCCCTGTCCCTCCTTCCGCCTGCAGCCATGCCCGCACTCAGCCCCAGACCCCGCCACCACTCATGCCCCCCCCCACTGCTTGCTGCATTCCTCCTCTTCCCCCTCCCATCCCTGTGAGGCCCCCACCGCTTGCTGTGTCCCTCCCACCCCCTGCAAGAACCCCACTGCTCCCCGCATCTCTCCTCCACAAACTCCTTCCCCCAAAGCCCCCGCTGCTCGTGATCTCCATGTCCCGCCTCTCCTCCACCTGCTCCCCTGCGAGAACCCCACCACCCACAGGGACACAGTGAGCGGTGAGTGGCAGGTGGTGGTGGGGCTTGCAGGGGAGGGGGGGTGAAGGAAAGGTGGGACGTGGGAGCGGAGGGGACCTCTGGAGTGGGGGGTGGAGTGGAGGAGGGAAGGGACTCAGCCAGGCAGCTGGGCCCAATGGGGGCCTTGGGGAATGGGCAGAGCAGGGACGGGAAGAGGCAAAGTACAGGTGGGGCCACCATGGCCCAGGCGTCCAGTGGCAGGTCGGGGGCGGCTGTGCTCGCTGCCCATGTGCCTGGCTCTGTAATGGGTCCTGTTTAATTTGTACTGAACTGACAGTTCCATCTGCCTCTTCATGTTCCCCTTTCTTTCTCCAGCCAGGTAATCATTAACGTGGGGTTTCTAGCCGCAGCAGTAAATTAAAAGACAGTAATTTTGTTTTAAGAGGTCTTATTAGAAAGATAAGCTGAGAACAAAACTGTGACAGACGACCTGCTCCTTGTCCTGGAGCTGGCGAACTAGTTAGCAGTTGTTTGAGACCTTGGGATACCAGAGCTGTCCTCTATAATGACTCAGGATCATTGGATGATAACGCTGCAGAAAGTGTTTTACCCGCTTTTGGCCATAACTGGGATCCCATGTGAGTATGCGGGGCAGGAGGGGTGTGGCTGGACAGTCATCTTCATACATTTTAAGGCTGAAAGGAAGAATTGTAATCCTGCATCCATCTCATAGCTTCTGGTTGCCCTGGAGCAGGGCTTTAGAGACACACACCCAGTCTTGACTTAAAGACTTCTAGTGATGGAGAATCCACCAAGTCCCTAGGTGAGTTACCCTCACTGTCAAAAAGGTGTGCCTTATATTCAGTCTCTATTTGTCTAGCTTCGACTTCCAGCCACTGGATTTTTGTCATGCCTTTGTCTGCTAGGTTAAAGAGCTCTCTACTATCAGAAATCATATTTCATGTACAGGTACCTGTAGACCCTGATCAAGTGGTTTCTTAATCTTCCCTCTGCTACCCTAAATAGACTGTGCTTCTGAAATCTCTAACTGTAAGGCAGGTTTTCCAGACCTAAGTTAATTCCAGTAGCTTTTTTCTAAGCCCTTTCCAGTGTTTCAATTTCCTTTTTGAAATGTGGACACCTGGAGACACTATTTCAAACCTGGGGAAACAACTTTGAATGTTGGGGGGTGGATTTTTCTAGCTCTAGCTAGAAAATGGAAGATCACTTCTGAGCATGTTCCACACTGAACCCTGGGTTTCTAAGTGCAACAGGAGATAAAGGTGCTCAGGGAACAGGAGAACACATGGGGGCACAAATAATAATAAATAAATTAATGGAGATATCTCCTAGAACTGGAAGGGACCTTGAAAGATCATCAAGCCCAGCCCCCTGTCTTCACTAGCAGAACCAAGTACTGATTTTTGCCCCGGATCCCTAAGTGGCCCCCTCAAGGATTGAATTCACAACCCTGGGTTTAGCAGGCCAATACTCAAACCACTGAGCTATCAATTATGGTGCAGTCAACACCTCTGTCTGGCTGGTGGTCTCCTTCACCGTCGAGCGCTTCGTGGCTATCAACACCTTCAAGCTGAAGGCAAAGCTGTGCTCCCCGAGACGCACGCTCTACACAATCGCCTTGGTTCACATCTACGGCTACCTAGTGGCTATCCCGTATTATTGGTCCAACATGAACCTCTTGATTTCTTTTGCTGCAAACGTTTTTTGCACCATCCTCAATTTTTAATAATAACTTAAAATGTCTGGGGTGAAATCTTGGCTCCGTTGAAGTCAATGGCAAAATTCCCATTAAAATCCTAGCTTCATTGGAGTCATCCTCTGTCTCTTTTTGAATTATGTGATGTAGAGAGAGAGGCGGCTGCCCTCCTAAATGTGACCTGAAAAGGATTTTTAATCTGGGTTTGTCTCTTTTTGCTTCTTTATTATAGACAAACTTTTAAATGTTTATAAGGAAAAGGAATTTTTTAAAAGCATTAGATCTTGTCTATCTGTGTGAGAACTTGACCGGCATAGTTATTCCACAGTAACTAACAGCTAACTCATAGAATAGTTATGCTGCTCAATTTCCCCCGTGTAGACAAGCCCTTTAAAATATCAAGAATGTTACTTCCTCGGTTTTGTTAGAGGACTTCTTTGTGGGATCTTCGCTGTATATTGAGTGCTTTCTTACCATTTGAATGCAGGTGGTGGTGAATCTTTAACATATACTGTCTTTTCCTACATGTTTGTTAGGCATTGGAGTTGAATAAGTGTTAACCATAACAACACCCTGTCTGGCTAAAAATCCCTTCCCCTCTGTTACTCAGCTTGCTTTCTCCTATCTCTTGTGATGTCATCATCTCGTCAGTTTTCCATTTACCTATGGAGTTCCAGCGTGGACAAAAACCTGAATTTCTAATGCACCAACGAGCAGCCTCTCTCCTTCCCTCTTTTGCTTCTTTATGGATGAAGCTAAGACATGGGTTTCTAATTTGCAGGTCACCTGTAAAACAGCCATGCAGAAATCTCTCTCCAGTCAAACAGCAGCACCCTCCCTTGGGCCTGTTTGGCTCAGGGCATGTCTACATGTGCAAACTGACCAAAATCATGGTGTTCTGCAATAGCTAGCTGCCCACATGGGCAGCTATTCCAGAAGAGGGGTGAAGAAGAGCTTACTCTGCTTTGGCTATGCCAGTCAATTTCCCTGTGTAAATGAGGCGTGAAGGGTTTGGGGACCCCGCCTGGCTGGTAGTATTGCAGAGTAAAAGCTGTCAGCTTGATTCAGCACATATGTGATGGTTCTCAGGGTACCCAGGACTGTCAGTCATGTTGGTATCCTCAGCCTGTAGCGTGAGGGACTCTTGTGCTTAGCTGGGTGACAGCTCCCTGACACCACCAGCCTGTCAGACACTCCAGCACTCTCCTCTGGGCTGTACCAGGCCTGGCTTTGCCTTGCAAGTTAACAAGAGATGCAGCTCAGTCCCCAAGCCCCTTTGAAGCATCCCCCTGTGATGTCCAGCCCCTGCCACTGGCTACTCAGGGAAATACCAGGTCTGCTGTCCCACCATGGCTTGCAGGGTCTGTGGCTCCAGGGCTTCCAGATTCCTTGGCCAGCTGGCTCTCAGGGCCGCCAGCTCAGAAGCTGGGGTTTGCAGAGCTTCCAGGCTCCTTGCTGATTAGATTCAGCTCTGGTCCAGCACTTTGCTTAATCCCACAGCGTTTAGATCTATTTCCAGTGAGAACAAGAATAAGTTTCTGATCAAAGATTCAACATTCAAGTGACAGTGAGTGAGGATCTTGGAAACAAATGATTACATATCAGACAAAATCATAACATGCTTTCTAGAGACTCAACTTAACTAACAAGTTAACCTCCTGTCTAAAGAAATTTCTCATCCAACATCTTCTGCAGTTTTTCAGCCCAGCTTGGCTGAGATCCTGTTTTCATGAATGTAAATGCGCTGTCCGTTTACTTCCTAGATGCAGGGTTGTTACCGAAATATCGGGTCCACCTAGCTGAGAGCCAATAACAGCCAGACAGGGATAAGGAAGAGTTGCTTTATTCTGCAGAAGAAAGGAGAGCTTTGCACCTTAGTACAAAAACTCTGTCTTACACACATTTTACAGATCCTTTATACACATTCAGACAAAGGTCCTTGCAGTGTTAACACTTGATTGGTGGTTGTCAGACCCGGGCTTTTGCTATCTGGTCAGTGAAAACCGGCTTGGGACCAGCTCCAACTACCTTTAGGCCTTGAAGGGAAGACAGTTGAAAAGTTCAGGCTACTGTGTACTTGAAGTGTCTGCTTCCCCCTAATGGCCCTGGTTGACATAAAGGCTGCTCTGTTAAGGGGGGGTCACTAGTAACTTTCACAGTCCCCCCTTCGGGCCTGACAAATTCAAAAATTGTCAGGCCCGTTATGCAATTTGCGATCAAGCTGGAGGGACAGATACTGGGTTTTCTTATGGACAGCAGAGCTTTTGATCATAGCATTACACAGGCATTTGGCACATTGTATCATTGTCCAAATAACACATAGAAAGAAAAGAATCCATTTAACAATTGTTTGAAAGAGCCCCGTAAACCATGACCCAAGGTCTGGAAGGAGGTCCTCAAAACTAAAGGTGTGATCAAGTGATAAAGCACGGAAAACAACAGCAACATTCTTAATGGCTTGTAAATCCTGCTCAATTAAGCTAGAATAATTAACATAGAAACAACATTTTTCCCCGATGCGAGCACAAGTCCCCCCCTAATTGGTTCATATGCTTGGAAGGAGCATTGAGAATGTTTGTACTTCCACCCAGAAAGTTTCCAAGTATGTCTCCATGGCCACAGATCAGATGGTACTCCTGATGTGTCTGTAAGGGCAGTGGGCCAAGCCTGATGCTCTAGATCATTCCGAATGGCCATTAGCTGGTCACTCAGGAAATCCTGAATTTCTGAACATGCTAGATCCCACTGCAATGCCTTCCCAGCCTCAGTGATATTCAATACCATTTCTGTCAGCAACTTCTGGTCATAGAACTAAGGGCGGAGATAACATGTAACTCATCAATTCCAGCCTGTACCTGGGTTAGCTGTGCCCCAATTTCTCATCATGTTTGGTTCTTAAAAATATTCCAAACTGCTGCTGCACTATTGGCCCCATCCCATAGGGATCCGGTCAAGTCACTTTTCTTTCTAGAGGAAATAACCCAAGCCCTCTGTTGTGCTAATCTAATGGCAGCCCCCTGTGAGCAATTGGGTATGTAGAGGTGATCTGGAAACTGAATAAGGGTAATGAAAATTTAACAGTCCCTAGTGTAGTGTTAATCACAGTTCATTGATATCCTAATACATTTCTTTTTGGTGTAGTACTATACCACATTCTCAAGCATGGGTCCCACAAGTTTCTCCTGCCAGTGGATAATTCTTTGTTTCTTCACCAGGGTCAGTTCTTAATGTCTCTTGTAGTCAGGAATCCCTGGACTTTGGTGGTTCCAATGAAGCAAGTGTTCCTTCTTCTCTTTTCCTGAAACAGTGTGGTTTAGCATCATACAGGGGAGAGGTTACTAGCACATCACCCTGTAATGGTTTTGCTTCTTCTAGAAATCCAGAGGCACAGTAGGTCTGTCAGTGGACAAGGGAGAGGTTACTAGCACTTCACCTTGTCTTTTTTCCTTTTTCCTGCTGTCCAGAAGGCACAGCAGAGCTAGAAGGAGAAATAGGCTTATCAGTCGGAGAGTCCTCCCGAGGTTGAGGGTCTTTTTACAGTGAGAAGCATGGGTCCAGGCAGGTAGTCCTTGGCACTTCACAGCGGTGTTGGTGGTTAACAGGACTTGGAAAGGGCCTTTCCAGTGGGGAGCCAAAGCAGTCTTTCATTGATAGACTTTACGTAGACTCAGTCTCCTTGTTTCAATGAATGGCAGGGCTGCTAGGGTCTTTGGGTAGCACTTCTTTTATCTCTGAGAAAGAAACCTAACACATTTCATTAATGCTTGGCAGTGTTTTGCAGATCTCCTAGTTGCTTGGGCACATTCAGGCCCCCCTTTTCTTGGCTATCAGCCAAGTCTTAGCTGTGGGCAGTGTCCTTGGATTGGGCCAGCATTTTATCTTTGGACTGAGTTTGCTAGCTATTTTTTTTTCCAGTTAACTCGTTCTGTTCTTTTTCCTTCTTCCCTTCTTGGCTTCTTTTAACCTACAAAGGAAACTTCCACTCTTCACTCACACACCTTTTCCAACAATGAACACATTCACATTGCCATTATACAGTACATTAGTCTTATTATTCAATGTATGCCATATACACCCTTCCAGTAAAATAACTTTATTACAGCGCTTTTGGAGCAACAAACCAGGACAAGCACACCCACCTTTGAGGAATCCACTCGGTACAACCTCTTGTGTCCAATAGCTTTCCTCTCTCCCAGCCCTCTGGCTAGAAATCTGAGGTAGCCGGAAGGATCCCATGGGCAATATGGGGAATGGGTTACCTTCCATGTCCTTGCTTCCAAGACTGTTGGTATGCAAATTTTAACAACAATTTTGGCCATAGAACACAAAAATAATTCCTATTGTGCCAGTAAATGCATGGTACGTTGAATGCTATTCAGCTGGCATCCGTTTTCTCTGATGATCTGAAAGACAAAAGAACAGAGGTCTACCCTTCTGGGCAGTCAGTCATTGCTTAAAATGTTTCCTTTATATACACATACTCTTGTAGATTTTAGGCCAAACAGAATTACCCCATATTTCCTTGTATTTATTTCATAGGCAGCCCAGGTTTCAGTGGCTTCTACTTTATTAGTTAGAAAATTGCATTAATACAGATGCTTTCTGGCTTGCTTCCAGATCCAAAGCTATCCACAGCTTAAAGATTCTTACTTAAAAAAAAAGGGACACAATTAACTTTCCCAGACTTTTGATTGCCTTTTACTTCTAACTCCTGCTTTCAAACACCCAGTGATCTGAAAAAGACAACACAACCTATATTGGTAGGTTTGCATTTCTTTTACCTCTGCTACAATATACACTGCACATGTTCTGGGGAAAATGCACATCCTATCCACAATTCAATTTCCACAACACTAGCCACATCAATTTCTACACAAGGTGTAACTATTTCTTTTTAAACACCGGGTAAAGACCATTTACTTAACATATAATCTAAAGGGCTATCCTCAGAGGGTTTTACCAGAGACCCACCCATCTGCCTGCTGACACTCTAACAGAGAATTACACAGAGAACAGAGGGAATTATGGCCTAATAGGATCCTATTACAGGAATTTCTACTAATACTGACCGCTACAGGGGATGGGACAGAAGGATCCCAATTCGACCTCAGAGCTTCATCGCACGCGATGGCTTCCACTCTGAGGAATTACGAATGAGAGGCTCAGTTCCGTCCACACACCTAACGCCCAAATGTATAAGACAGAAATTCATTAACCGGTTAACCAGACCAGAACCAGATAGTGTCTCCTTATCCTATTAGGACTCACCTTATCGGAGCACAAACCCCAGGGGCTGCGGTGAAGCAGAGAAAAGGGGCGAAACACCCCATTGGCGCCGTTCCCAATTCGCCGCAGCCGTCCGGAGTCCAATGTCCGAGCTAGGAGAGTCCCGGCGGAGTCGCCAGAAACTGTTACCGAAATATCAGGTCCACCTAGCTGAGAGCCAATAACAGCCAGACAGGGATAAGGAAGAGTTGCTTTATTCTGCAGAAGAAAGGAGAGCTTTGCACCTTAGTACAAAAACTCTGTCTTACACACATTTTACAGATCCTTTATACACATTCAGACAAAGGTCCTTGCAGTGTTAACACCTGATTGGTGGTTGTCAGACCCGTGCTTTTGCTCAGGGCCGGCTCTAACATTTTTGCTGCCCCAAGCAGCAAAAAAAAGTGCCGCCCCCCCCCCAACCGAGCGCCGCCAGAACCCCCCCCAGAGCGCCACCCCCCGCGCCGCCCCCCCCCGCCGAGCGCCGCGCGCCAGAGCCCACCCCACCTCCTGCGCCGAGCGCCGCCGGAACCACCCCCCGAGTGTCGAGCCCCGCGACACCACCCCCCCCCCCGCCGAGCGCCGCTGGAGCCTGCCCCTGCCCCCTGCCAAGCGCCGCCGGAACCCCCCTCCAGCACCGCGCCCGCGCCGCACCCCCCCCAAGCGCCACGCGCCGGAACCCTCCCCCCGAGCACCGAGCCCCACGCTGCCCCCCCCCGCCGAGCGCCGCGCCACCGGAGCCCGCCCCCCGCCGAGCGCTGCCGGAACCCCCTTCCAGCGCCGCGCCCCGCGCAACCGGAGCCCGCCCCCCCCAGCGCCTCGCCGCCGGAGCGCCCCCTCCCCCCGCGGAATGCCGCGCCGCGCTCCCCCCGCCGCCCCTTACCAGGCGCTGCCCCAAGCATGTGCTTGGGTGCCTGGTGCCTGGAGCCGGCCCTGCTTTTGCTATCTGGTCAGTGAAAACCGGCTTGGGACCAGCTCCAACTACCTTAAGGCCTTGAAGGGAAGACAGTTGAAAAGTTCAGGCTACTGTGTACTTGAAGTGTCTGCTTCCCCCTAATGGCCACTGGTTGACATAAAGGCTGCTCTGTTAAGGGGGGGTCACTAGTATCTTTCACAACTTTTCAGTTGCTTGTAACTTTGCATTGGGGAGCCCTGAAACTTCCCACCTCTGGCCTCAGCCCAATGACAGAGTTTGTTTTTATTTATTTTAAGTTAAATTGGACAGGAAACATTTCTGATACTTTCAGCTGAGGGGAGGGGGGGAAGCACTTTCTCTATTAGCATAAAAAAGTCTTCGATTTTTCAAACAGTTCTAGTACCTGAGTGGTTTGGGGCCAAATCCTGGATTGCATCAAAAACACAACTCCTAGGTTGAACATGTGCCTCTTGGAATCATGGTGGAAATCCACTTTGATTTGCCCAACCTTAAAAAAAAAAATCTTATTTTGCTCATGCAAATGGGATTACACAAGGAAAATGGTAATACAAATTTTAAAACTTGTAAGGCACTCAGTTATCCCAGTGATGAGCACAGTACATAGATAGGCAAATCGAAAAATAGGTCCGATAGATGGGTATGCGTGGTAATTAGATAAACAGACATTTCTCTCTCCTTGTGAAAATGTTATAGAATGTAATAGAAATTGGTAACTTTTCCATCGTGTTTTTGAACCATCCTATCAAATACAATAAATAATTATAACCCTGCTATAGAATTCTATAGGATGGTAAAAAAGCAACTCACAGAAAGCAGTGGTGCCCTTTCAGATTGCAATGGGGAGGGGCAGGAGTCTAGCAGGACTTTCAGCAGGAGTCCAGAGGCTGTTTAGGTCCCTGGAAGCTCTTGGATTATTTGAAGAATAGAAGTGTAAAAATGAGTCTATTTCAAGAGCATTTGTTGTGATTATTTCCTATACATTTAATAACAATTCATGAAGGTTTACTACAACAAAATGACCAACACAGGACAAACAGGAAACTAAGCAAGCTAAGCCATCGGCACCTGTGGCACGTAGATCCAGCATCAAATAAAACCTAATTTCAATTTTAGAAAACAACAAGCGTCGGAGCACACAGAATTTCTTCCATAGGAATGACACTCAAAGCAGACATCCCAAACCAATAACTAACAAAGTCAACTAATAAAATCTAAAAGAAAACCCTCCAAAAACAACCACTCTCCCCCAAGCAGAGTTTTGATGCTGAAAAGGGTGAAGTGCCAGATTGTCCATATAATTCACTAGGGACTGCGCTAATGCTCTTGATTTTATGTGGAAGGCGCTCAGATTTTACGGTGAAGGGTGGCAGTATAAAACCGATACGTAGGAACACAGACAGGTGTTACCAGTAGTCATACTGAACAGAAAACTGTGTTTAGTCCAAAATGCTTTTGTGCATAATGAGCAGAGAATTCTGAATCATTGCTTGTTTGGGAAGTCCCTAACGTTCATTCGTGGGCTGGCCTTTGTCAAACATATTCAGCTTTCACCCCATCTTTTTCACTTGTAGTACAGCAATTGCTCACCATGACACCATTTTGGGAATCCCCCCAGTTTACCTAATGCCATCCGTTGTCACTTGTACTATTTTAGGGGGAAAAGTTCCACAGGTTCTCTTTAAGTAGAAACCTGCTCCAGGCAGCATATTTATTCCCAACTCAATTGCATGTTCCTTCTCTTATACTGGTTTCACATCAATGCAATTGCTTTGCCATCAATGGAATTGCATCCCGATTTACACAGGAGCACGTGAGAAGAGAACCAGTGCAAAGAAGCCTCTTTTCCTTCAGGCTGGTGTTCACTAGAAAATAAGAATATGCTGGAACATGTTAACTAAAATGATCTTAAATGCAACTTTGCAGGCATTCAGATGGGCCTGAGCTTAAACCCCAGATCTGAAGACACCCTCCATACTCCTAACATACCTAAAGCGACCATGAGCATGTCTACATTGCAATGTCAACCCAGGTTTTGAACTCAGGCTCAAGCCTAACCCCCCTTTCATCTACACAGAAAGCGCACTGACCCAGGGCTCAAACCCAGGGTCCCAGGGCCCTCCAGATGTGCAGGGTCTGAGCCTGCCTCAAGTCAGAACACAGGGGTTCAAGCCCTATTGCTTTTCAGTGTGGATGCAGTCCCGCTGGACTGGGAGTCCACCAAAAGTATCCCACAATCCCAGGGGATTACTTTCTGTGTCCTCTGAACAGTCAAGTTTGGTGAACAGTCAAATTTTCCCACAATGCATCATGAACAAAGGGCTAGAGTGGCCCAGCGCCGTATTATTGCCTACGCCAACAAGGCCTAGGGCGGCAAATTTGCAGGGGCGGAAGCTCCCTTCCGCGCAGGGCCAGCTTTAGCAAGAGCGGGGCCCGATTCCTGGGGGTGGGGCTTGCTGCAAGCCCCGCCCCCAGGAATCGAGCCGCGCCGCCGGGGGGACGGGGGGGGGGGAGCCGCGCTGCGGGACGGGACAGGGGGAGACCTGGGACGGGACCCGCGCCGCGGGGGGGACGGGGGGGGACCCGAGCCGCTCCGCGGAGGGGACGGGGGGAGGGACCCGAGCCGCGCCGCGGGGGGGATGGGGGGGGACCCGAGCCGTGCCGCGGGGGGGACAGGAGGGGGGGGACCCGAGCCGCGCCGCGGGGGGGACAGGAGGGGGGGAACCCGAGCCGCGCGGCGGGGGAGACGGGGGGGGACCCGAGCCGCGCCGCGGGGGGGACGGGGGGGGAACCCGAGCCGCGCTGCGGGATGGTGGGAGACCCGGGGGGGGATCCGAGCCGCGCCGCCGGGGAGACCCGCGCCGCGTGGGGGGGGGGGGGGGGACAGGACCCGAGCCGCGCTGCAGGGACCGGGCCGGGCCAGAGCCGACCCGAGCTGCGGGGACCAGGCCGGGCCAGAGCCGCTGGGGCCTGCGGGAACGGGCCGGCTGAATCGGCCTAAAGCCGGCCCTGCTTCCGCGCCCCGCCCCCCTGCTGCAGCCCACCTTCGCCTCCTCTGCAAGCGCACCGCCGCGTCCTGTTTCTCTCCCCTCCCAGCACTTGCACCGCAAAACAGCTGTTTTGCGGGGCAGGGAGGGAGGGGGGAGGAGGGGGAACGCCGCATGCTGGGGGAAGAGGCGGGGCCGGGGATTTGGGGAAGTGATCCAATAGGGGAAGGGAGGGGGCAGAGTTGGGGCGGGGACTTTGGGGAGGGGTTTGGAATGGGGGCGGGAAAAGGGCAGAGTCGGGGCAGGGCCAGGGCGGCAATTATTTCCCGGCCTAGGGGCGGCAAAATTATTGATCTGACACTGGAGTGGCCACATTTTGGGATGGCGCTAGGAAGTCTGGGATATGGGTGGTTGGAGTCAGGCCCGCATAATGCAGTATAGATGCTGGAGCCCCAGGTTGGGACCTAGAGTTCAGCACTTCCTAAACTGGGGTTAGCAATGAATGTCGATGCTCCAGCCCTAGGTGAACAAACCCAGCGTCTGCTAACTCAAGTTCTACTAACCCTGGGTTTATATTACAGTGTAGACATAGATCATATGTCCTGGTTTTTCATCTGAGTCCCTGGAACACCTGGGATGGATGTGTCTGTGTCTCAGTGAAGGTTTTCCCCTTACTTGTTTTTGTTTTACATTAGATATTCAGGGTTTTTTTAAACCCAGAAACTCTCTTGGAGATTGGAGGGCTGTTGGCCTTGTAGAATCTATGGAACTCAAATGTGGGAGAAACACTTGGGACATCTTTGTTAAAGATCCCACACCTTTCCATTGAGGAGTGGGGAAGGAAGAGATACTTCACACTACACAGTTGAGATCTCCAAAGAGTTATCCACCAAAAGCAAGAAGGAACTTTCCATTGCTGCTATTGCCAAGGTTAAAAAACAAGCAGAGCCAAACCTCCCCCAACACCCCATGCTCCGTGCACTCCCCCCCTTTTTTTTTTCCCTAAAGGGGGAAAAATGTTCTGAATGTGAATGTGTGATATAAGTGACATGTTGATCTCCCCTCCCCTGCCCTGCAGAGCGGGGGTGCGAGTACCGACGATAGAGCTGCGAGGGTTTAGTTTTTAGGTGGGGGTGGGCTTTATGGCTGCTTCTCCAAGGAGCGGATCAGCCAGGGGGTTTACTCCACTTGTGCTGAATCTGCTGTTGAGGGAAGGGAAGAAGGCTTTCTGCTCTACGGGAGGGATGAAGTTAGAGGCTGTGCATGGGACCCTGCAGCAAAAGCTTGCCAGCCCCAGGGAACTTGCTGGGGTGCTGACTTTAGCCTGGCAGTTCCTCCGTGGCTCTGGCTGCCTCCAGCGGGGATGCAACAATTGCCAGCCATGCCAGCTAACAGGTACTTGAGCAGAGAGGCCAGTTCCTAGACTGGACCATCTTTCTTCTCTGATGACTTTGGATCAGGACCTTTGTCCAGGACACTACACTTTACCATTGTCCAGCAAGTAGTTCTCTTCTGTATCAATTTTCTTTTCCTCTCTCTCTCAGAATAACAACAAAACCCAACACCGTAAACATTGCATTACAATCTCTGTGTTCACGAAGAGAACACAAATGCTGCAAAGCCAGGCACCCAACGCCTGGGCATGCCAAAGTGAACGTTTCCTAGGCACCCTTAACGCTGTCCCTGGCCTGGCTGCATTATTTGCCAGCTTTTCAAGCCCCCAGCACTCACAATGGGTGCCAAAGTTTCCTGAGAGCTCAGCTCCCATGTAGACATCTAAGGAGGGAGCCAGGTTTGCAGACGTGCTCAGTGCCTGGCAGCTCCCATTGAGAACCATGGCCTCTGCTTTTGGGTGTCTAAATGGAAGCTGAGCTCCTTTGAAAATGGACCCTGTTATACGATGTTTAATGACATGATCCCCTTGTGGGAGCTCAGAGCCGCTGAAAATCAGGTCCTAAGTGTCCCAAGGTGGCCACTTTTGAAAATTTGGACCCAGGTTTATTTCTCCTACCTCGTTTTCTAGGTAAATGAGAAGGGGTGGTTTGGCTACTAAAGCAAAGAGCTGGCCGCTGGGCCTCCGGGGCTCTCTGTCATAACCTTCATCTGTGCGCTGGCCTCGAGTTTGTTCCTTTGAGTCAATCAAGGCAGCTAAGACCTTTGCGAAGGCCAGTCTGGACCCTCCCTAAACCAGTGAGACTCAGACTAAGGCTTGTAAGCCACAGGTGATTCTTTAATGGGTCTCCCGCGGCTCTTTGCAGCACATGATGTTAAAACACTGTGTGATCGAATTATTAGTCAATCTAAGTTATTAACGAGTCAGGATGCTTTTACTATGTTATTAACCTATTGAGTTATTGACTTGCACTAAGTTATTTGCTGTGAGAATAATATATATATTGTCCCATCATTCACACAACTGTGGCTCTTTTGGGTAATGTTGATTGCTAATTTGGCTCCTGAACTACTGAGGTCTGAGTATCACTGCCCTAAACTTTTGTTACAGGCTGATAACAAACTCTGCAGTAAACAAACATTTGCAATTCTGGAACATGTATTTGGGGAGCATTCAAACTAGCCTGTGCAGACATATATTAATTACTGTGAGATAATTAGCAATCAATTTATTAAAGGTTAAAACTCAAGTGTCAACTTGTCCGTCTGACTGTGGGCAAGTCACTTCCCCGCCTTGTGCCTCAGTTTCCCCATCTGTAAAGTGGGGATAATAGTACAGACCTGTGCCCAGAGGAGTCGAGACGATTCCTTCAATAGTCTCAAAAGTGCTGTGAGGACCTGAGAAAGAAGGTGTTCTAGGTGGGCAAAATACTATTATTTGTGTAAAAATTCAAGAAGAGAATGGGTCTGATTCTCCGTTTCCCTGCACCATGCGTGGTCACTTCCACCAGGGCTAAGTGAGCAGAAAGTCAGTATAAACTGCTGGCAGGCTGCTTTGCTTGCGTCGTTTGCCCCCTGTGCGTGAGTCTGAATGATTTACACAAGGTGTAAGGTGAAGGAGAATGGCCCCCAGTCTTTCTCGTTAACATTCAAGTGAGGCCAGGAAGTGTCTTTTTTAAAGTTAGACAGAGATTCCTAGGACCAGATTTTCTAGGGCTCAGCAGACACGACTGGGGTCAGATTTTCAGAAGAGCCAAGCACTGAGCACATGAAAATCTGGCTCTTACTTTCGGAGCATAAACGGGACATGCTAACACCAGAGGGCAGTACAATTCTACAGCTGATAAGAAGCCAGGCCACCTACACCACCCTGCGTTATACACCTTACAGAGCTTCTCTTTTCTCCTGAACCAGCCACCCCCTAGGTGCCAGCAGGAGCCTCCCAGCTGGAGGTGGGCCAAAGACAAAGGCCAACTTTCGATTCTGAACAAGACTGAAAGTGAAGGGACAAGAATCAGTTCTCCCTCCTGTGCCCAGCCAAGCAGGGGAAGGAACTTAAAGCCAAGTGAAAGTTGAAAGTTAATTTTGTAGCTCCCAGCTGCAGCGAGATCAGCCCCTCCAAGGCAGGGGCAAAGTGGGGGGCACTCGTGCTGTCTCTTGAGTCCTATTAGAACAGAAAGGTTCAGAGTTTCATACTTCCATAGCCTTTAAAGTCAGAGGGGACCATTAGATTACCCAGTCCAGTGGTTCTCAAACTTTTGTACCGGTGACCCTTTTCAGATAGCAAGTCTCTGAGTGTGACCCCCCCTTATAAATTAAAAACACTTTTTATATATATTTAACACCATTCTAAATGCTGGAGGCGAAGCAGGGTTTGGGATGGAGGCTGACAGCTCACGACCCCCCATGTAATAACCTCGCGACCTCCTGAGGGGTCCCGACCCCCAGTTTGAGAACCCCTGACCTAGTCTGACCTCCTCTATATCATGAGTTCACAACTTTTTTCTTTCTGAGGTCCCCACAACATGCTATAAAAACTCCTCGGCCCACCTGTGCCACCGAGGTACAAAAATAAAAAAAGGGAATATTATTTTTGTTTTACTTACTTGGTGTGAAACGCGTTGCTGGTGCTGACCCACAGGCTGGGTGGCCTGCTGAGGTGAGTAAAAGGGCGGAGGTAGCGCTCCCTCCCCCGAGTCCCGCCGCCTGGGGCAGATCCCCTTGAAACCTGCTCACGGCTACCCAGGGGACTGCAGATCCCTAGTTGGGAATCACTGCCCAGAGAATTGCAGTTACTCTTGTACTGAGTCCAATAACTTGTGTTTGGCTAAAGCATTTCTTCCAGAAGGCACCCAGGCCTGATTGGACAACATCAAGAGATGGAAAATCCACCCCGTCCCTTGGCCATTGGTGCCAATTGTTACCAGATGTGCCCATTACTTTGGGGTATGCTCATTTATTCAGGTTACTCCTCTGGGGAAGGGGGTTCTGTAATCCCGTCAATGTACTGCTTGTGTCACCTGTGTTTACATATGGAGCTCTACTTCTCCCTTCTGCAAGTCCCCTCCCAATGGAGCTATCTGGCAGGACCTAGGGTCCCTAAGGCTGGGTTACTCCCACCCCAGAACCGGATGAACACCCACACACCCACACTTACATTAACAGAGCAAGTCTGAGCGGACTGGGTCAATCAGCACTGTCAAGCTGACCCCTTATATGTCTCTGGACTCACTGGGCTGGAGGAAGCAGCACTTTCAAGCTCTCTCTCCTTATATGCCCCTGGGCTCCATGGACTGGGTCAAGCAGCACTTACCCAAATTCAGCACGTCCCTATCCCCACTCCCCCAACACAATTGTACTGGCAGTAACCTACTCGATGAGCAAACCCTACAGTATTTTGGGCGCTGCAGGGATCTTTAGAGTAGGTAAAAGAAGCGTTGCTGTAGAGTGAATGGGGGAAGCTAAAAACACAAACGAGTAAAGTTCAGCAAGAGAGAGAGAAGCTTAACTTAACCATAGAAGTTATTTATTGAATAATACTGATAACTACACAAGGAGAGCTAAACCAACATAACATACAAGATTAAAGGCTAATACCTAAGGTAGACAGGAAAACAGAGAGAGAGAGAGAGAGAGAGAGAGAGAGAGAGAAAGAAGGGGGTCTCACTGCTCCCTGAAGCTTGAACTGGTCGGGGTTCCCAGATGATGGTGGTAGCTGAGGGTCCTGAGGGCAAGAGGCAGGCAGAGTCCCCAGCACGATCAGTGAGGAGATGGAGTTCCAGTGGAACTGATGCATAGTTTGGATCTAAGCATCAGAACCCTGACTAGAGGGTGAGTAGTGATTTTTGTAGAGAAAATACAATGGTTCAAGGGAGAACACTAGATTTGTTTATAGGTAAGCTGATGACTCAAGGGTTTTCTTTAGACTAGACAATAGGAGCTGATCACTCTTGGCTATGGGTGGTGTTTTCTTCCCGGGAGCTCACAATACAACTCCTGAGGGGTCCCGAGCTGTCAGCTGTTGCAGTGTGATGTGCCATCAAGTTGGCAAACACTGAATCCAGTGGCACTCACTATTTGACAAAATACAGCAAACAGTGGGATTAGAGTGGGGACAGAGAACATACATTTTATTGCTTCTCCCACTGACTGGTATGAAGGAGAATACCTCAGTAGCCATAAATGTACTTCTCACCACAAGGTCTGATGCCACAGACTCTAGGGGTATATCCACACTGAACTAAGAGACTGGCAGCAGGGTGAGTTGATATGGGTTTGCAGGGCTCTCGCTGTGGGGCTATAAAATTGCAGTGTGGATGTTAGAGCTTGGGCTGGAGCCCAGGATCTAGGACCCACCCTCCTCCTGGGATCTTAGAGCCTAAGTCCACAAGCCTGGGCCAGCTACATGTCTTTTATTGCAGTGTAGACATGCCCTACATTGCAACTTTATGTTAGATTTTGTTTGATGGGAATCTTTAGTTGTGGGTGAAGCCACTGCCAATTGTAATCTTGCGAACTATTTGTTTAAAAGGCAAATCTGTGGCAAATTGTACAGAACCCCCAGGGCTCCACAAAAGACTCACATCTGGCCACGTGCCCCTATCCTGATTCTTCAAAGCGCCCAACACCCTCAACTCCAGCTGAAACCAAAATAAGAGCTTAAAAAAGCCATGAGATGCCATTGAGATACTGATTACAGCCCGTCCCCCACTGGGACATGGTAGGACTGAGTTCTTTTCATATTCACACTTATGTTACCAATGTAACAAGGAAAGAATCTTGCCCCAGGCACAAACTGGTGTTAAGCAGCTAGCATGGGAGACTTCCCAGAGCGCCTAACCCACTAGACGATGGTGCAAAAGCATCTGCACCCAGCCCGCTCCAGAGTTCAACTGAGACTCTACAAGCTCAGAACAGACTACGGGTTGAATCTCTCCACCACCAAGCCAATCCCCTGGCTGTAAACTGGAGCTCATTCCCATCTGCTCAGTAATCAGGCACTGGCACCTAGGAAAGATGCAGATAGGGTGACCAGATGTCCCGATTTTATAGGGACAGTCCCGATTTTTGGGTCTTTTTCTTATATAGGCTCCTATTACCCCCCACCCCCATCCCGATTTTTCACACTTGCTGTCTGGTCACCCTAGATGCAGAGAAGTGTGCAATAAATAGTCAAGCTATGGTTTGCATTTAAAGGAAATAAAGGGCGCTCTGGAGATGCACAGCCCTCTCTGCTCACAAGTGGATCCTGCTCCCACAACACCTAGCTCCGCCCTGATGCTGGGCTGTCCCCACCCCTACAGCCGGCCTCTCTCAAGATGGCGCCCAGACCGCTCCCACGTCTCGGGAGACCATGCGCTATTTATACCGCGATCTGAGCGCCTCCGCCCCTCTCTGCCCGGCGCACCCGCGGTTGCTGGAGTCGGCGAGGGCCGGTCTCAAGATGAGGTGCGTGTCTGGGGGGCCAATCCGGTGCCATCTGCCCCCAGCTGACCCCGGCGGCGGGCCCGGCTCCCGCATTAGGCAGAGCGGGGGCCCGGCGCAGCCCTCCTGGGGGAATTAGTTCCGCTCGGGGCGGGTGGGCCCGGAGGGTCTCTGCTCCCTCCTCGGCCGGCGGCAAGGCTCCTCCGCGCTGCGGGTGGCGGGGGGTCAGGGAGGCGATGTGGGGGGCGGGAACAGGCCTGGGCCCCTCCCTGTGGGGCCCCTTGGCCAGGCGGGCTGGGCCGAGACACGGGGGGGGTAGCGCCACTGGGTACCGTCTGCACCCGCCTGGCCCGCGCTCAGCTGGTCCCGCCAGGCTTGGGGCGGCTTGGGGCAGGTGGATCCCGGGTAGGTCCCCCGGGGCAGAGAGCCGCCGCGTCCCTGCACTGAGCCAGCCGGCCATGAGCAGGGCTGGGCTGGTCGGATCAAGCGGGGCCGGCTGTTGTAGAGTGAGAGAACACAGCGGGGTGTCCCGTTGTCCAGTCCCAGCTCCTGGCAGTCCGAGGTTTAGGGACACGTGGAGCATGGGCTTGAGTCCCTGATCATCTGGGCTAATAGCTGTTGATGGACTTGCTCTCCATGAACGTAGCTAATTCTTTGGGGAACCTAGCTATATTTTATAAACTCTTTATACTCTTGCTCCTAGAATGGGCCCCTCCATGGTGGGGCTAAGGCTCACTAAGGAATAAACCTTCACTGTGGCTGTTTTTCTGGCTTCAGTGCCTCTGGGGCTGTGGAATGAAATGGGCTCAAAAGAGAAATTGTTACTGTATTTAAAAATGGAGTCACCCTGCTGTGAGTGCCTGAGAGTGAAGCTGAAAGAACAATGGATCTAACTTACAATTCACCATTGTTGCTGTTCAGTTATTTTTGCACTTTTCTGGGCCTGCACAGTGAACCTGGGCATGTCAGTTTCATTTTTATCAGTGCTGCGCTGGCCCCAGACTGTTGTATTTGAGTTCACTTCATTACAGGGGAATGGTTCGTTTCATTCCCCCAGAATGCTGTGGGCTCAACAGCTCCCCTGGTTGGCGGGATTAAAGGTGGTTTTAGATGCTGATGTACCTGCAGTTGCAACCTGTCCAGAGGGATTCATTCAGTTGATCCTTTCAAGTGCCTGACCTGCTCTTTGTGCCTTTCACATCTACAGCAGCAAAGTTTCCCGCGACACCTTGTACGAAGCAGTGAAGGAGGTCCTGCAAGGGACTCAGGTGAAACCACGCAAGTAAGAACTCTGCTCTGCTGTGGGTAGCGCCCTTCCCAAATGCCAACTCCATAACTGGAAATCTCTGGTGAAGGGGGCGGAGGGGAGGGTTTGTGGCAGTGTCTCTAAACTCTTCTAGATGTTACTACAGCTTTTCCCGTGTTTGTTGCTATTCAACTTGTTTTACTGGGTTCTTAAATTCTGACCTGGCCTGTTTCTTTATCTGTTTATCAGGTTTACGGAAACTGTGGAGTTGCAGATCAGTCTGAAAAACTATGATCCGCAGAAGGACAAGCGTTTCTCTGGCACAGTCAGGTTCGGCATTTTCTGATCCCACCCAGCCTTCAGCCTGCACCCCCCTCCCTCCAGGCACTTTGAATGTACATGGGGTGAGCAGCACATTGACTGCTTGATACAGTGGCAGGAGGGTGCAGTGCTGAATTGCCCGGGTAGTTCAGACCCCCCCAGATCTCTACATGGGTGTGGCTGGACGGACCCCTACCCTGGGTCTTAAAACATGAGGGGAGGTGTGGTGAGGCTTCTGTGCTGATCCCACTGACTAATTGGAGAAGCCAGATTAGAGGCTGGTGGATGAAGAATCGCAGGTGACTGTGGTAAGGTTTCTCTGCTGTGGCTCTGTGTGCTCCCCTTAAGGTGTGTGGTGGTGGCAGTGCATAGTGACAGTATGTGGTGTCATCTTCCCTTCCTGACAGGCTCAAGTCCACCCCACGCCCTAAATTCTCAGTTTGCGTGCTGGGGGACCAGCAACACTGTGATGAGGCCAAAGCAGTTGATATCCCTCACATGGACATCGAGGCTCTGAAGAAACTCAACAAGAACAAGAAGCTAGTGAAAAAGCTGGGTGAGTAGAATTCTGAAGGGCTAGAGCTGCCAGTATACCTGTAACACATCTCTGCGGGGGAAGGGTGTGTCAACTCTGGGAGTTCCCCCAGCAGCCAGACTCCTGCTCTCTGCCTTGTTAGGAAGAAGTTGGCTACTAGATCTGAAGTATGGTTGTTGGCTTGAGCATCTACTCATACTGTCTGGTCTTATCTTTTCTGGTATAACTGCATCTACACTAGGTCATTTTCTATCAAATCATAAAATCACATTCCTAACAGATATACTGGCAAAAGCCCTAGTGTAGGCTTGGCCTACCTTGTGACTTAGTTCTAGAGTCTCTGAAGAGTCTGTAAATACACAAGTCTTTGGTGTGAACGCTTTAATTCAGGGGTCAGCAACCTTTCAGAAGTGGTGTGCCGAGTCTTCATTTATTCACTCTAATTTAAGGTTTCGCGTGCCAGTAATAAATTTTAACGTTTTTAGAAGGTCTCTTTCTATAAGTCTATAATAGATAAATAAACTATTGTTGTATGTTAGGGTTTTTAAAATGTTTAAGAAGCTTCATTTAAAATTAAATTAAAATACAGAGGCCCCTGGACGGGTGGCCAGGACCCAGGCAGTGTGAGTGCCACTGAAAATCAGCTCGCGTGCCACGTTCGGCATGCATGCCATAGGTTGCCTACCCCTGCTTTAATTAGTTGCTCTTAGAGAAACTTGCAAACTGCTGCTAGTTGAGGAGGAAATCAAGCCCAGGATTAAAATGAGGAAAAAACGGCAATCTCACGCATTACATTTTTTTCCCCATAGCTAAGAAGTATGATGCCTTCCTGGCTTCAGAGTCACTGATCAAACAGATTCCTCGTATCCTGGGTCCAGGTCTGAACAAAGCTGGCAAGTTCCCCTCCCTCCTCACCCACAATGAGAACATGGTGGCCAAGATTGACGAGGTCAAGTCTACTATCAAATTTCAAATGAAGAAGGTAAAAAAAAAAAGTAAACGCCAACCTCAGAAGTCAGTTATGTGGCCTGTGGGGGGTGGGATTTAATGAAGCAACTAGCTGCCTGCCATGGTATGTGGATTTCTACTCTCAGGGCTGAACTGCAGGTATCCTTCAGCTTCTTTCTTAAGATAAAGCCAGTGATCAATATCTGGTCAGTCCCCTTCTGTGCATTTAGGGAACACAACTAGAGCATTCAGCTGCTGACCTGAGGGGAGAATGTAACTTGTCAGTAGTTCTTTTTTTTTTTTTTTAAGAGAAACTGGAGGAGAACCTGATATTGCAGAATGCTGGGGACCCTAAATGCTCACTGAAGTGGGTGGGAGTTGAGGGCGTTTGGCATCTTGCAGGAAGCGATGCGCATCCTGTGTGATAAGCTCCTGACACTGCGGGCATGTGGTTCGGTTTCAGCTAACCAGGAATTAGAACAGGCTTGTACCGTATAGGTCCGTGCTTGGTAGTAGTGTACACTTCGGGCATGAGGCCGTGTAAGGGAATTTCACAGCAGCTACAGTGCAGAATTTTGACTTTCTAGATTCTTGTCCTGTCTTGATTTTGAAGAAAGGTCACTATAGGGAGCAGAATCATATTTTAAATCAAAGCAGCCCTAATTCAAATGCCTATTCATCATCTGTTGGGCACTATGGTGGTGTAAACCTGACTCATTAGTTCAGTTAACAAGTCTGTTTCGAAGGCTTAAGTACACATTTAAGTACTCTGCTAAATCAGCTCCAACCCATCTGAGAGAACTGTTCCTGATCGACCTTAACAGGGCACCTGCTTTAAAACAGTTTGAAAGGAAACTAAGTCATGTTTTTTATAAGCCCTTTTTTCTTCAGTCTGTAGTCTGGCTATACGCTTCAGCCCAGCAAATTTGGCATCAAGGACTTGGTCTGGATGCATGTTCTTTATTCGGTCACTAGAAAGACTTGGTGGTTGGGCAAAAAGCAAGTCAGCTCTGTATTTTACAATATGAAAAATTAAGCCGTTTGTATAGGTGGTTGAGCTAATCTGTACAGCCTGGGTTAATGCTGGGCAGTATTTGTGGAGGCAAGGGTGTATGAGACAATATACTAATAAATCAGGCTTGTGATTAGGTGTTAGACTTGGGTTCTGTTCCTTGGTGTGCCATTGGTTCTGTATACCTTAGATTAGCCTCATTTTATAGATAGGGAATGTGTAGAGCACTTTGAGCAGAAGATGAAACACACCTATGTACATTGTCAGATTTTCAACAAAGTTTGCAGTGAGACGTTAAGTATGCACGTTAATATGCGTGGAAGCCAGTTGTCAAACTTAACATGCGCTCTTAAGCCTTCTAGCTACTGATAGGCAAACTGGAAGAATAGGTTTTGAGCTGTGAAACATCATTATTCAGCTCTAGAATGTCTGAATTTACAGATCTTGTATTTACTGGGTCTGTCGCTTTTTAAAATGCTTGGAAATCAGGGCTTTGGAGCGGAGCAGCTCTGGAGCAGCTCTGGAGCAGTGGAGCTGCAGGATTTTGCCTGGAGCTGAAGCAGAGCCAGAGCACAGCTCCAAAGCCCTGCTTGGAATGTATACAGCAGCGTTTACAGGCCACAGAAAAACGGGATAATTTTAAATCACATTTATCCCTTTAAAAAAAAAAGTTATGTTGTGACTTAAACCCAGCCCGAGAGAAGTCAATGTTAATTGCCTGCAAAAAGTCTGTGGTGGCTGTAGGTTTCAGCTAGTGCAGGGTGGTCTGTAACGTGACGATAGTTAGACTTTAATCCTGCTGGCTAAGTTTTGGTCCTGCTGTCCTTGTTTAATACATGTTCCTTTCCAGTCAAGGCAGTTCCCTGCAAAGTCTACACCATTAGAGTCTAGTGACATTGCTTCCTATGTCCCCAGGTGCTCTGTCTGGCAGTGGCTGTTGGCCATGTGAAAATGACGGAGGATGAGCTAGTCTACAACATTCACCTGGCCATCAATTTCCTGGTGTCCTTGCTGAAGAAGAACTGGCAGAACGTGCGTGCATTGTACATCAAAAGCACCATGGGCAAGCCACAGCGCCTCTACTAAACTGGCAATAATAAATGGTTCGAGTACCCAGTTGCTGTCTGTTTTATCTGCTGAGTTGGGTGGGATATTGGATTAGTTTGTCTTTTACTGAGAGACCCACAAACAAGGGAGAATTAGCTTATTTTCTCTAAAACTGATGGGGGGCGGGTACAGGTAACATTAAACTATTTAAACCATTTTTTAAATGGTCACTAGATTTCAAACAGCCCTTCAATGGATATCTAGGTCTATCCACAGAATAGCTGCATGTGATGCATGGTGGGGGAAGCTTTTAAATCTAAGCATATTCAGTGCACAAGTGCAATTAAAACCCTCCCCTTTCGGGGAAAAAAATTCAAATGAAGAGGAAGCAGGCTCTGCCTGTACCCAGACTCCCTAATCAGTACCTTCCTTTCTGAGCGTCTGGCCTGTTTTTTCAGTAGTCAGTTCTGCCCTGCTGCTGGGCTTGGTAGTTCCAGCTTTTTCACCCAGCTCTCCTTCAGCAACAGCCTCCTGTTCCTGAAATGAACTCTAACCCCAGAACTGAGCTGGGCCTGATTTATTTAGCCCCAGATTCCTCCCAGCAGCCTCTGCAAGTATTAATGTTTAATTAGTCAGCTGGACCACCCTCTTGTTCGAACATCCTGGGCATGGTCACTATTTACAGCTGCTGTTTGGAGGACTGCCTTTTTTTCTACTTTGATGGTCACAGTGGGTCATGGCTAATACTAGGGCTTTGAGGGGGGGGGGGATCAGCAATGGGAAATGAGTGATAGGAAATGTAGGATGAGAAGAGGGTGAGGGGAGCTAGGCACGTTAAGCAGCAGCAGGAGGGGGTAGTGCAGTGTTAGGATTAAGAATTGGAGTGGAGGAGGTTGGAGCACCAACCTGAGCTGCCCCATGCACATACCAATCACCAACACTTCCTGGGCAACAGAGAACTCCCAGCTAATATAGAAGCAGAGATGAACAAAAACAGCCTTGAAGAATCCTGTGCTAGCAGTGGGGATGGGACTAGATTTCAATGGGGCTCCTCATGGGGGTAAAGTTACTTTAGGTGTGTTTGCAGTATTGGTGCTGTAGTCTGACAAAGTCAATGGGATTTAGGTGCCTTTGAAACTTCTCCAATCTGAGTCCCACTGTTAGAAATCTTCAAAATAAGTAGCAGAACCAATTTCTAAAAGATCAACACAACACCAAGAAATTCAATTTAATAATTAAAAAGACAATACAAAATGCAAACATTTCTTTTTACAAAGTTCAGATACAATTTTTTTAATCAAGTGCAAATAACTTTATGAACTACATCTTTTTTCATCACTTAATCATCATTTGGTGGGAGATGCTAAATCGTGGCCCACTGCAAAAGACAGATATAAATATTCCAACTTTTTTTGCCTTTTTTAAAACCAACCCTTTGTTTACTATGTTGAAACATTCAGTACATCAGAAAGTGGGTGATGGAGTTTTCAGCCTTTCAAACATTTTCTTGCCTTGGGGCAGGGCCAGATGCAGCACAAGGAACTGAAGCAGGGTTTGATGGTGTACAGAACATCTGGTAAAATCTTCCTCATAGTCTCCAAAAGGATTTTCTGAAGGAAACACCAGTCAGGGGCATGTTCTAGGAATCAGGCCTCCAAAACTATGTTTGTCCATCCTAACAGCTGGCTGCATAATACAGTCAAGATTTCCCACTGCAGTAAATGTATTTAAGTGACTAGTTAACATCACACGCTGTAGATTATGGAGGAAGTAATTATTTACCTGTGGTAGTAAGTCACAACTAGATGGTCTGAACCTGCAATCCCTTCAAGGGAGTAGTACCATGCTTACTAGTGTATAGCTTGTTAGTGAACAGACCAAATGAAGCCATTAAGGGCTGGTTACCAAAGCACATATTACAGTTTTTACAGGATGAGGCCTGTAGGCCTCAACAGGACTGCTGTCAAAGGACTGTTTGTGGCACTAAGGCTGCAAGATCAGGCCCTCAGATTATGCAAACAAAAATTTATTAAAAGGCCAAGAATTTCCAATGAGGGCTCAACTTCTATCACCTTAAGCCCTGATTTTCAGAGGGAGGGTGCACAGCCCTGTGTGAAAATTGGGACACTTTTAAGGCATCCCAGGAATCACCCAAGATCACAGTCCAAAATGTGTTTGGGGTCAGACTGCTGCAGTCTCATTTTGAAATGTAAGAGGCTCCATGGTTTTAAATAGCCCTAGAAACACTTCTATGTACATCAGGTTTGGGGATTTATTTTTTTAAACCATACCTGAAATTTGGCCTTTAGACTTCATCATGTCCCTTTAACCACCTACATACTCTAGGCAGTGCTGCATGCATTCTGAACCCCCAAAATAGATCTTGTGCCTTTTCCACTGGGGAGTCTGCTGCAGATACCAGTGCTGTGGCAGGCATCTCAGTCCGCAGGTGTCCAACTTATCAGAGGACTTGGGGCAAATACACAGATGGCATGAAAAAGTCCAACCCCTCATGAGAGATGCAGTCAGGATGAAGGGGATAGAATTGAGCATCACTCAGCTGAGTGGTGGGATTATACAATACAGCGAATGAACTCCTGGGGGCAGCAGCAGAACAAAGCTGTATAGCCAAACATTGGGGGGGGGGGGGGGAGAGAAAATATGGGATATCAGCTATCATCTGCTCAAGAGAGAACCCAGCACCCTGTCCCTTCTATCTGCTAACAGCCATGAGAGTGTGTTGGGTAATAACTAATCAGCTGATGGTGGTGCCTCCAATGGGCTATGTGTTTTCCGGATGTTCAAGAAGGAACTGTCCCTGCCCCGAGTTGCTCACAGTCAAAGGACACAAGGAGACAGAGACTGTGGGAAGTGAAGAACAACAAATAGGAAACCTGTATACAAGTCAACTGGATTCACCACATGGCAGAAGTGGGTCTTTAAAGAGAGACTTAAATGTGGACAGGATGTGGTCACTGAGATTGCACCGGGCATAGGGGGCTGCCCCGAAGAAGGCACAAAGGTGACTGTGCTAGAGGCTGACAACCGGGCGGGAATAGTGGTGGAGTGGAGGTTGGGGGGCGACATGAAGCCAGACAAGGGAGGATAAGAAGGAAAAGGCAGAGTTAGGTACCACCACGGACAAAGGTGACGTGATTGCGGATGGAGATCCAGCAAAGTGGTGCGATCTGCATGGAAGAGTTAAGTGGCTGCATGTTGCACGGTGGTGCGCATGGACACGGGAGGCCAGAGGAAGAGTCTAATAAGGGCCTGACGGAGATCTGGCTGCGGAGATGGCAGGTAAAGAACAGCTCTTAGGTTCACAAGGAAGGAGTGGCAGGATTTGGAAATGGCCTGGGTGCCTGGGGCAAGGGAGAGTGAGGAGCCAGATAGCATCTCAAGGTTGAAAGAAGGAGAAGTGCTAATGGGAGAGAAGTTTTGGCTACATTCAGTTTTAGCTGATGAGACATCAGATGAGATGTGGGGCTATGGCAGAGATGGAGATTGGCAAGACATCAATAGACAGGTGATACTTGCAGCCATTAAAGCCCAATCGCGATCAAAGGGAGCAGCAGGAGCTCAGCTGGCCTAAGGTGTCTCACGTTGGGCTCCCAAATGGAGGCTCCCAAGGTCAGTGGCCACTTTTGAAAACGCTGGCTTAAATATTAGTATTTTTCATGGAGGCAACTGCTGGAGTTGGCCCCTGGAAGCTCTGTGATTGCACATGGAAGGGGAGCTGGCCACAAGCCAACCTCCCTAGTGAGATGTGGCCTGCACTGTGACTAAGTTTGAGAACCCCCTGCAGGAGGCAGCGGATTTTCAAAAGCACCTAAGGGATTTAGAAGCACATTTCATTGGACGCCAATGGCACTTGTGCATCTCCCCCAAAGACACGATGACTTTTCAAGGCTGAATTAACTAAGGGTCTTTTGGAGCTTTGGCCATTAGGTTCCCCAAGCGGTTTAATATAACAATGTCCCAGCAAAATGGACAGTCATGGGAACATGCACTGAGTTTCTCTGCACCTCATTCGTCGATTCCTAATTCATACAGAACTCCCACAAAAGTCAATGGGAATTTTGCCTCCAGGATCAGGCTCAATATCCTGCCCTGCTTCTTCCAACTCTTCGGGAAATGGAAACAGATTAGCTGGTTTCTTCATGAAAATATAAACAAGCACTTGTATAAAGCAGACTACAGCTAAAGCTGGTGAGATCAGCCCCAGGGGCTGCTTACAAACCAAACTGAAGTTCACTGAGACACAGGAGATGAGTGTGAAGGGAAGCCTGGCTGGAGCCGCATTCTTCCCCTCATGCTGTTTTTATGATGATGTAACTCCATTAACTTCAGTGGCGTTACTCCTGATTTACACTGTGGTGAACGAGAGGAGAATCAGGCTGTTCATGCCTGAGACCTACTGACAACAAGATAAGTCTCCATATTACTGCAGCTAACGGAGAGAATCTGTTAGCCCGAATGACAGACGTTTGAGAGTCTTTAGCATTCCGGGTTCTAGAAATTCATGCTGCAGAGCAAAGGAGTGTAACCGGCAACCAAGCGTAAACTGGTAACTCTGCATCCAATAGCGGAGACCTAGCACAAAGTGACCACACTGGAGACACTTGTGGATGGGAAAAGATCTTGTGCTTTCCAGTCATCAGGGAAAGATTCAACTGATTTAAGGGGGAGGACGGAATAAAAGTGTCAATGATAAAAGGAACATCAAGTGGATTTGCCTTATTAGGGACCAATATCAGAAGAAAAGATTCCAAAGTCTGAAAACGTCATCACGTTTGGGTCACTGTTAATTGAAGCCTTGGTTTGTTTTTGTTTGTTACAAACACACATTCTCATTTCTCAGGCAGGTATAAATATTGTAGTTTCTAGTAGAAAAAACTTCCCTCTAAATAATATAAAGAAGACTCAAATGATTGCACTTAATACATATGAAAAAGGTAGAAAGGACGATATCCTAGTGCACAAACATTTACTCCTGCTCTTCACATCGCTTGCTTTTCTGTCGACGAGTTACTCTTTGGCAGAGCTTGTAAGAGAGTCTGGTCTCTTGGCACAAGTGTCCATGGGGGAAAAAAATGAATCCATCTGAAAGGCTTCTCGTTCATTACCTTTTTTCTCCCATTCATCCATTGTTCTACAAGAACGCGGCTTGGCCATGCTGTCTTCAAGTGCAGAGAGACCAACCCAGCTCCCTGGAGAGATGCAGGTCTCCCTTCCGCCCACTGGAACTGCCATTTGCTGTGATGCTTTTCAGCGTTGTCTTTTTTTTTTTTTTTTTAAGTATTCTTTTTTAACAAAAAAGTATATTTTTTTCCCGATCCCCCCTGCAAAGCTGTGTTGATATATATATATTTTTAAACCACAACACTGCGATAAATAAGGCATTACCTTCCACATTCAGGGCTTCCTTTGCGCTCAGTTCTTTGAGAAACAGCCCCTTCTGGCTGCAGCAACTTTCCTTTGCTTTGGCAGCTGGAGAAAGCCCCACAGCAGGAACAAAAATACCAAACTATATCCCAGGAGTGCAGGCTCTGTAGGTGTGTTTATGGCGCCTAGGAACGGAGACAGATTTGTACGCAGATGTGTAGTAATCAAGGGCTATCCAACGGGCCACAAAGGCAACCAGAGTGGCTCCACTTAAGTTGCATAAAACAGAGCAGGTCGCAGCTGCCTCGGCATGTAGAGGCCACTTGGGCTGAGAAGGAGCATCCCCATCTGGGACTGGTAATCGTTATGGGCTGCACCTCCGTAGTAAAACAGAGCATGGGATGCCTTGAGATTACAAACCGCCCGTGCTGGAGACAAAGTCAGCGCTGAGATGAGTTTGAAGAAAGCCAAGGAGAAATTGTTTAGAGTCGTCTGCATAGTGAGAGATGGGGATTCTGTTTGTTTAAAAAGCTGTTTAGGAAAAAAAACCCAAAAACCATCAAATAAGAGCAAAAGAAAGTTTCCTTGGCTGGAGGGCGGCCCACGGGGCGGGTGGAAATGCCTGGGGGCTATTTGTAAGGCCTGAGGAAGCTGGAGACTTTGGAGCGGAGGAGTTTGATGAAAGAGCGCGGTAACATCTCCTTGTGTTTCTCTGTGTACTTGAAGTAGTTCTGTGGATGAGCCAGCACGTCGAAGAAAGCCTTCATCAGCTTCTTGTCCTTCAAGGGAAACAAAGCAAAGTCACATCACCTCCAGGTAAAAGCTAGTTCTCACAATTAAAGCACAATGGATGTGGTCTGACTGATGGTCGGTCTAAAAGATCATACTTTGTGTTCTTATTGCATGGATCCAACGAGCTCAAATGCTTTAATTTACAGATGGGGAAACTGAGGAACAAAGCATCTAAACGCCTTGCCACAAGGGCACAGAGGGTATCAGTGGCAGGGTTGAGAATGGAACCCAGATCTCCTGACTCAGAGTCCCTTGCTATAGTTCAGGGGTAGGCAACCTATGGCACGTGTGCCAAAGGCGGCACACGAGCTGATTTTCCGTGGCACTCACACTGCCCGGGTCCTCGCCACCGGTCCGGGGGGCTCTGCATTTTAATTTAATTTTAAATGAAGCTTTTTAAACATTTTAAAAACCTTATTTACTTTACATACAACAATAGTTTAGTTATATAGTATAGACTTACAGAAAGAGTTAGTCTAAAAACGTTAAACTGTATTACTGGCACGCAAAACCTTCAATGAGAGTGAATAAATGAAGACTCGGCACAACACTTCTGCAAGGTTGCCGACCCCTGCGGTAGCTACTAGACAAGGCTGCCTCAGTCAATTTTAACTAGACACGAAGAATGCAAGTAAGCAGCTCCACAGTAAAACAAGCAACAGAGACACTCCAAGGAGTGTATGCGGGAGAACTAGACAGAGTGATGGGCACGCGATGAGCTACAGGACTATGAGGGTAAGCCATTGTATTTCAGTAGGTGAATTCTAATCCTGGGCTCCTTATTGTGGCTCCAGGACACACCTGTGAATACTGGGAGTGCGTTAAGGACGTCAGGACGGGGCAGCACTAGGAGGAGTACCCATTGTACAGATAGGTAACACAAGGGAGAAGTGACTCGCCTGGAAAGTTAGTGGTAGAGCTGGGAACAGAACCCAGGAGTCCCGATTCCCAGTCCCGCTCACAGATGGTCTCACCTTTAATATTTCCTGATGGTTTTCAGAGGCATACAGCCTACCATCCCGGACAATATCCTCCACCAACTGTTCATAATCCTCTGCAATGCCAAGCGAGAAAGGCAGTCAGGGGGAAAGCAGGTGGCATGAGCGCTCAGCTAATTCAGCGACAGGATGCTATTGTAAGGGTGGAATTCTGGGCTCCAGAAAGTAGCTAAACTGTACTCCGCCATGAGCCGGAAAGCTTCACTCCACAACTTATTGTCTGTCTCCCACATACCTGGATCCCCAAAATCTGGGGTGGTTCCCCCCCACCCATGCAGAACACAGATGTTGCCAATCACTGTACTCAGGTGTTTCAAGAAACTAATAGATCAGGCAAGACACTTTACCATTGGGTTAGTTTAGAATGCCCCAGACAGGTGTATGGCAGTGTTGAGGAAACTCTGAGGCCAGGGAAGCTTTACGAGGCAGGACATTAGGTCATGAGTTCAGCCTGAGGCCCAGGGACTAGCTGCAGAACTGAGCACAGGGCAGATGCAGGAGGGTGGAGCGCAGGTGGGGCCAAGGTGAGGCAGTTAATCATCCAGGAAGGTACAAAACCATCTGGGAGAGAAGAGGGAAAGCCCACCCGGATTGGGAGAGAAGGGGCAGATTTACTTGGCACTTTACACATATTTATGGTATTAATGATCATCTACTCACTAGTCACTTCTTAAGTTTCGTTTCTAACCTCTTAGTTCCTTTCACTGTGTCTCGACAAGTACTGTACACTGGCAGCAAACTTCCTGACGTGTGTACCGTATTCCCTTCTAAGCTGGGTTGGTAGCCCTGCCTATTAAGATTGCCTGAGACTTCCCATTGTAAGACCCTGTTTTCAATTGCTGATAACTTTGCCATGCTAAGCGTCTGGACTGAAATTTCCCATGCCAGGTGTCTGTCTCAGGCTGAATTGTTTCGGAAAAATGTTTAGCCCAAAGAGTTCAGCCACCGCGTGTAAGAACAAAATAGGGAAAATATATTGTTTTGCCCATTTAAAAAAAATCTGGCAACCTTCTCTTTGCAAAGCTCTAGTGCCCTGGTGCTTTGGAGCAGGGACTTGAAATTCGGCAGGAGGGTGGCACTGTCCCCTTTCGTCATCCCAAATTTGGCCAAATTACACCTGGCAGCTTGCACATGCTTCGTACAGACTTCTTTGTTTTTAGCAGCTAAATTTCCCAAAGATCCCGGGCACACTGAGCATGCTCCTGCCTAGGGCCGAGCAGGACTTGCCCTGCAATGCTGCTCTGGGCTACTGCAGAGTCTGCTGAGTCCGGGGCCGGGCACCTGAACGGAGAGCAGGGAGACTGGTCGCTTCTGAGCTTTCAATGACCCCCTGCTGGGCCCAGGTACTTGTGGAAAAAATAGTAGATGATCATGTAAAGAAAGACTATCAAATATCCGGGGGTAGCCGTGTTAGTCTGTATCCACAAAAACAACGCGGAGTCTGGTGGCACCTTAAAGACTAACAGATTTATTTGGGCAATCTGTTAGTCTTTAAGGTGCCACCGGACTCCTCATTGTTTTTAAAGACTGCATCGTAATGCATAGGCACAAGGGGCTGCGTTAAGGTTGCACACACAAGCTTAATTCTGGCATTTCCTAACTTGTGAGTGCTTGACTTTGCCACCTTAACATTGGCCTTTTGTGTGTGTAATATCATCTATGGAATTCCAATCTCTTTACAATGCTCAGTTTGAGATTTCCAAGACCACCAGGCGTCTGAGTCCTGCAGGCCGAGCATGTACACTGCAGTCCTACCCCTGCTCTTGCTATGCCCTCACATGCGCCATCTGTCCTGCGCGCCCCCACTTACCGTCGTAGGTGACGTAGGGGATCTGGAAGCCCCTGGCGCTGTTGGCCTCGCTGGTTTTGAAGTTGATCCACAGCTTGCGGGACCTGGCGGTGAAGGCTATGGGCCTCTCGTACGTCTGGCACGTCTCATAGGTTGTGATGGAGGAGGGGGAGGCTGCGGAGGGGGACACCACAGGACCAGGTGTTGCCTGGAATCATTCAGCCACACAAACACCCAGGTCCAGACATCTTTTTGTTTGTTTCAATATTGCGGGCGGGGCTCTCCTTGCCAAAGGGCCGTGTTATGAGAACACAGGAGCTGACTGTAGGGCTCCGGTTCTACTCCTTACTCCAGGGGCCACCTTCCTCCTCCACCATTCAGTAGGGGTACCAAGGCACCTGAGTGCAACATTTTCAGAGGTGGGCACAGATTGTGGATGGCCAGCATTGGTCACCCAGGGGCCCGATGTTCAGAGGTGCTGAGCACCACGGAGTTCAATTAATTCTATGGCCACCTTTGCAAACATGGAGCCGGGGCCCCTTCGCCCGACGGGACTGAGTGATGAGATTCTGATGTGGCGTCAGCATTGGGTGATGCAGCACAACAGCGTCATATGGAAACTCTGCGCCTGGGGACTAGGTTGGCAAAGCCCCAGGAACTGCTTCCAGGCCTCATAGCACCCCAGGGACTGTTCCCACAGGGCACAAGATGGCGTCACTATAACCAGGGCAACACTTGGGAAGACATCTAGATGGAGACGAATCTGCAGCGGGGCAGAGTGGTCTCATCTCCTTGCCTGGGGCCAGGTGCCATGAGTGATGCACCACCAGGAGCCTTTACTGATGGGCATGCACCCAGCTCTGCAGGGAAGACAGCCCCAGGTAGTGAGGTATGTGGGGTGGATCCACTCCCCGCAAACCCCATTCCCCGTAGTAGTTACCCACGCACAGCCCAAGGATGCAGACTTCCCCATTAGGCTGAGTGCATCAAACTTGGCCTACTTGGGACCAAGCCAGGGGCGAAGGCAGCTCTTTAGAGATGCATCGAGTTCACCTGCAGCGCTGTCACCCTCTCCTCCACACATGCCTGCTCCATCACGTGCTGGGCTCCGCCGCTCCCAGAGGTGTCCGCAGACCAGACAGCCTGGGAGGTGGGGAAGGGGGGCTCTCATGGGATTACCCAGCACCCCCATTGCCCAGCATGGCCACACCACAGCAATCGGTTACCTACAGTTTTTCCGCATGACCAAGACATCCCCGCACTCGTCCTCGGATGGTAGGAAGATCTCCGGGACCACAATGAGGATCTTGCGTTTTGGGGGGGGGTTGATGTTCCAGGTGCACTCGATGTTGGCGGGATAGTTGCCGGGGTAGTTGGGAGACTCGATGTAGCCAGTGTATTCACCCAGCTCCCCTCCGCACTGGCGGTCTGCAAGGCAACAAGGACCAGTGGTCACTGGGAGAATACGCTTCTCTGACATGGGGGCACTAGGCAATGATCAGCGGGCAGAAGAATTGGATCAGGCTATCCTGGATGTTCCAATCCTCTATGCACCGGGCTATCTGTGCCTACAGACGCACCTATGGTCACATCTATTAATGTGTGCATGTGACTGCGTGCATGGTTAGATGCAGCTGTCTGTGCACGTGATTGGGGGTGCATAAAGGGAAACAGCAAGAGGAGGTGGCCTTCTGCCAGGGCCAGGACTCAGACAGGGCCCTCTGGCTGGACATCATGCTAACAGGAAAACACAGCGACTGGCAGAGATTGTGTTGCACATGCGACATATCGACACAGCACCCGGACTGCCTGAAGTGCGTACTTTTACACTGGGACACGGACGTGGAGCCGTCGAAATCCGTGGTGGTGTTGCCGGGACAGGTAATGCAGTAATTCTGGCGGAAGTCTGGCTGGTAGGTGCCCACGGCACAGCGAATGCAGCGGTGGACGCTGGTATTGTAGTAATGACCCGGGGAGCACTGAACTATGGCGAGAGGGGAGAGGAAAACATACAGTCAGTGATCAGGCAAGGAGGCATCAGCTCACTGAGTCATTCCCAGCTGTCTTGGAGCCACAGCTCTCCTAGCTCCGCCAATCAGACATTTTATTAAGCAGACATGAGTGATCAGAGCAACCGGCTCCTGGTTCCCATTCCCAGCTCTGCTACTCCTTGGGGAGAGGCGAGTATTCTCCCTGCTTTACAGCTGGGGAAACATGGCCACAGAGAAGTTAGGTGACCTGCCCAGGATCAAGCAGCACGTCAGTGGCAGAGCTGGGAGTAGAACTCAGGAGTTCCGATTCCCAGCTCCTACTCACACTCCCTGGAAGCTATGTGCAAAGAGACTTTTTTTTTTTTTTTTAAGTGACACAGGTATTCCCATGTGAACTTTGGGGAAAGCACATTCAAGGCTCCTTTAAGGTGTTAATTTAGGCTGCTGTGACCTTCCTGCTGTTTAGAATGGTTATTCTCTCTCTCTCTCCCCCTCCCCCCTCGGGGCAGCGACATGGATTTTGCATTAACTTCAACGATCCCCACACTTTGCAGCCCTTTAATAAGAGGAGAAATTGCATCCACATCATCATGCACCGCTAACTGCAAAACTCGGCAGACCAGATTTCCTTGTAATAAAGCTTAGCCTAAAAATAAGCATCCAATTATTGCATTGTTATTATTAACCCTAATAAACACCAAGACCCCTCATAGCTTCGTAACAGCAACACTGCGGAGTCCGAGTCCATTACTGGACAGTGCTGGAGTGCTCCTTTTGTAAGAGTATTTCTGGGGTACTAAATGCATCTGTGCAGCGTTAGAACAGCCCTGCGAACATGCCACCAATTCTTGTTCGCTTTGGCAGCATTATTTAAAGGGTGGGCAGGTGGATTTTGTGCCTGGGCTGGTGGATTCGTACAGCCATCGTGCAAGGTGGCTCAATGAGCACGTAGCTTCTCAAGGAGATTGCAGTCTAACAGGAGAGCGGGGCAAATGGGACAGGGCGGGTGAGCGGATACCGCTGGGAAGGTGGGGGTGTAGATCGAAGCCAAGAGTCTTGGTGAAGGATGTGCAGGGCAAAAGGGAGCAGCGACGCAAGGGTGGGATTGGCCCCCCACTAGGCACTTGGCAAAATGAAAGCTTCCCGCCTCGCTGCCCACGTCACTGTTGTGACGGGGCCTGGGGAGCTGAAGAAGCAGAGGTGGGTTTGGGGATGTAACGATAATGAAGCAGGCTCAGTCCTGGGAACTCAATCCCCCAACCCCGCCTGGAGCTGCCCCGCCGCTCTGATTTCCCCTGGCTGTTCCCCTCCCAGATGCCGGCGGAGCTGCTGGCTTGGATGTACCTTTGGTATCGCAGTCCTGGAAGGAGAAGGCTCCCTCGTGTTTGGTGGTCAGCCCCCCACCGCAAGGGAAGCACAGAGCTCGCCCAGCTTCGGGCTGGTAGGCGCCCCGGGGACACGGCTGGCAGGGTATGAAGCCGTCCACTGAGCGATGGCCGGGGGGACACTGACCTAAGGCCCATTCGGAAATCAAAGAGAGATGTGGGTCAGTCGTGCAATAATGCAGCCTCCTCGTACCCTGAGCTCCACTGCATGTCACTGGTGCTGAACCCCAGACAGGGGGAGCCACAGGCAGCTCTGGCGCCTCCTCAGATCCGTGGGGTAGCCCCACTGGTTGCAGGCACTTTGCAGCAGCCTGGAAATTACCACCTTGTTGCCGTGTGACCCCCTGGTGACAGCTGCAGGTGGCTCAGAACCATTCAGCCAGATCTTTATTATTTACTGCAGCAGTCCCAAGGAGCCCCAGGCATGGGTCTGGCCCCCGTTGTGCTAGGCGCTGTACAAACAGGACAATGAGATGGTTTCTGTCCCCTTCTCTCCTGAACTTTGGGGGCTCTGATAAAATGGAGTGGATCCGATTCCCTCATGGTTCTGCTCTTACAACCTCCCACCCCCTTTGGCTCATGACTGGGATGCATCCAAGTTTACCCTGCAGGAAGAACAGCCAAAAGCGGCAGCCCCCGGCAGTCATGCCGCCACACCTGCATCCTAACTGGGTGCTTGTGCTTCCCCCTTGTGTTTCTCACCCATCCTGTTCTGAATGGAGAGTCAAGGGACAGCTCCAAGGGCCTGTCTGTGGCCAGGCAATGCAAGGAGCGCTGGTGTGGAACCCCTGGAGCTGTTTCATGCCTGACGCCCGGGCCTTGAACAAGCCGGGGATGAGGTCTACAATG
This sequence comes from Chrysemys picta bellii, assembly GCF_011386835.1. Classification (NCBI taxonomy): domain Eukaryota; kingdom Metazoa; phylum Chordata; order Testudines; family Emydidae; genus Chrysemys; species Chrysemys picta. The sequence continues at coordinate 24,520,802 of NC_088794.1, read as the reverse complement.
GTTTCTCTGCAGCGCAGAATGGAAGCCGCACGCTGCACTGGTTCTGCCGGTGCTCCTAACCCCATCCCACAATGCCGAGCCCACCCAAAGGCCCTTGCCGGGCCCTATGGGAAAGGTAGTCAAGAACGCCAGAACGCCGCAGCTGTAAGGTGCCTCTTGGTTCCTCGGCCAGCCTCTCTGAGGTCGCAAACAGCAACCGATCGACCCTGCACCATACCTGCACAGGTGGTTATGTTTGTTGCTCCGGCCGGGCCATACGCATCGCTTCCAGGGCAAAGGTCACAAGAGAGCTGGCCTTCTTTCTCCTGGTAGGTCCCTGGGGGGCAAGGGACACACTGCTCCATCTGACCGTGGTAATACATTCCCTGCAGGCAGCTAACTAAGAGAGAGGCAGAGCCGTTAGGGACACAAGTAGTGAGAACCCCCACCAAGCTATCCCCTAATATGCCTTATTCTGGCTGCAGATGAGAGGCCCTCGGGGTCCCCAGCTCCTAATCTTGACAAGTCAGTGCCTCTAAAGGGAGAACACATGGTAACTTCACCTATTGCCCGTCAGCACGTAGAGCACTGGTGCTGGCAGCGCTGGTGCTTGGGAGTTGTAGTTCAGCACTAGGGGCCTACAGCTTAATGTGCAACTGGCCCCAGGTCCCTAGCCCCCGGTTGTTCCCTTACCACACTTGGATCCTAGCCTTTGCTGCCCCGGCCCGCAGCTCTCCTGCCTCTCCGGGGACATGCTCAGCTTCCGCGCCACCTCGTAATCCATGCCCGCGAAGCGGATCAGGAATCGCTCCTGGTTTATGGACTTCTTCAGGGCCTTGATTGCAGACTTCAGCTTCTTCTCCACCCTCTGCCGCAGGCAGTTAATATTGCAGCTGGCTAGAGGTCAGAGATGGGGGAGGGGGTAGACTATCAGGGTGAGCAAAGGAAAAGCAGATGACCTCCTAGACTGCTCCTCCCCATCCCTGCAGGGACTAATGGTGTGATTCCCCACCAATCTTCTATCAGGTGTGAGTGGGGTGGCAGGGACCGGGGCAGGGGGGAACTCAAGCAGCAAAGGGGTATCTTCAGCTGGATTAGAGGGTTCTTCCTGACTACTCATCCCATCTCCCCACACCCGAGCCTGGGCTGCTGCCCACCTCTGCATTTCCACACGCTGTGGGTGATTATACATCACTGCCTATTCTACCCACCTCCTCTTTTAGTGCCCAGCACCGCACCTGGGATGGCTCTGGATGTAACTGTTAAAGTGGCACTGTGGACAGCAGGAGGCTCTGTGCAACATTATCACTGGCCAGAGAACTAGAACCAGAGCAAGGAGTGGCAAGGCAAATTTTCCCCACCCTTCCACATCAGCCTGCTTCATCTACGTCTTGCGGAAGCCCCTTCTAGAGGTGCAGAAGGGGTTCAGTTTCCATGGTCTTTCTCAGTCCTTGGCCTCTGGCCAGACCGCCGGTGAGGGGGCCAGTCAGTGCAAGCCGGGACGGTGGTTTTCATGACATGGACGCCTGCCCAGAAGGAGCTGATCTAAGAACTGCCAAGCTCATTTCACACAGGCCATGGAACATACTGCCTAGCAAGGTATGAAGGTAATTAACAGCACAAGGCAGATGTTATTGGAGAGTTCAGCCCAGTGCACACTGGGAAAGCCAGGGCTCCTACTGCTACGTGGGCTCACCTTAGTTCCAGTGCATTCTGGGATAGACAGGCCTCTCTCCTCAGGCCCAATGCACTCTGGGAAAAACAGTCCTCCCAGTCCCATATCCCCAAACTTGGGATTGTCTCAGGCCCAGTGCACTCTGGGAAAGCTGGTCCTCTCAACCCTGTCCCTCACCTGTGACCTCTTCCGGTTTGATTTCTGCCTCAAACTCCAGGGTGATGCGTGTCACCTCCTTGTTGGGGGAGTTGCGGGCCCGCCGGCCTTTGCCCTTCTTTGATGAGTCGCACTTGAGGTTCACGAAGGTCACCTGGCAATCCGAGCAGGGGGCCGCCCCGCCTGGAAGAGTGGGGGATAGAGAGTCAGGATCCTCCCCACAGTTCCCTTGGGAAACCCAAGCCCAGGTGGTCAATAGGGCCACTTCCCTCCACACAGCCGTAGAGAAACTTACACGGCTGTTTTGGGGGTGGGGTGGGGTGTAGGCCTCACCTGGCGCCGCGTGCTTCCCCGACTCATCCAGTTTCCCCTTCACGCGCGGGTGCAGGTGGCACTTGGCGTCCTTGATCTTGAAGGAAGCCTTTTGTTTGATTGGAGCAGCGACAGTCTCTAAAAGAAAAGGCAGGTGCTAAACACCAGAGGCACCAGCAGAGCCTCCCGCCATGGCAGCTGGGGGCAGGGGAGGCTTAGACCGGCGCAGGAGAGCGACCTTACCCACGCAGTGATGGCTGCTGTTGCCAGGCCTCTGCTGGGCCCCCTGGCGCAGGATGGGCGTCCCACAGCTCACCGTGTAGCTGCTGTCGGACTCTGCGAAGAGGGAGAAAGGAGGGATTCAGACAGAGCCTGGGGCTCACTCCCGGCTGGCTTCCGAAGTGCAGCTCCGCTGCATCGCCCAGGGAGGTCAGTGGGGGCTCAGCACCCTCGGAAATCAGGCCCTAAGCAGCTCACGTGTGTTGATCTGACCCCAACCTTTGACGCTCTAGAGACTGGTTCATTGCTAGCACAACCTGAGGGTCAGTTCAGGCAAAGCCAGGGCCCTGCTCAGCCGTTCAGCTGCAAAGCCTGAGATCCTGTGTACAGCCTCCTCCCCACTCCCACCCCACGGTATCCCCGCCAGGCCAGCTCCGGTGAAGGGAGTCCAGTCCCGCAAAGGGAGAGGCAGGTAGGGGCAATGGGGACAGCGTCCAGAGCTAGGGGTCCGAGAGGAAACAGGGGGTATAATGGATGGGGGCCCCGTTAGAAGGAGAAAGGGGACTGCTAAGTGTCCCAGCTGTGGCTCTGATGTATGAAGATGATCCCAAGGGCAGATCTAGTCATTATCTCAGTGGTCCCCAAACTTTTCAGGGTTGCCCCGCCCTTATCTCTGTCCACGCCCCCTTCCCACCCAGCTGGGAACAGACCTGTGGCTCTGTGGGGAGGGCTGAGGACACGGGTAAGGGGGCCAAGACTGGGGCCACAGCTGGGGGTGGGGCCAGGAGTGGAGCGGAGGCCCAGCCGGGGGCTGATGCTGGCAGCCAGGGCCCTGGGTGTGGGGCCAGGAGTGGGGCCCTGGGTGTGGGACCAGGAGTGGAGCCCCAGGCGCGGGGCCAGGAGCAGAGCTGTGTGGTGCTCTCTCCCTGGCCCCGGTGGGGGCTGGCCCAGGCCCCAGCCATGGTCCCCTGAAAGGTCCTCTTCACCCCCTGAGGGGGGTGCACCCTACAGTGTGGTGACTTCAGCATTATCCAGGCCTAAATCTAGCCTGTGCAGAGACATCCTGCTTCCCTAAGCCCCCTCTGTGCTTTCAACTACATATGGTGTTCTGGGGGGCACCGTTAAGCATCCACCTAAGTAACGGGCAGGGAGAGATCCATATTTGTAAAGCCCTTTGGGACGGAAGGCGTTGGAGAAGGCCAGTGCCCCGGGTAGGTTTCAGGGGAGATGTGGCGGCCACGGGTTGGTACCTGGCAGGAAGCGGGCCTTGGAGATGCAGGTGAGGGAGCAACTGTCCTTCTTGCCGTTCTTGTTGCAGGTGAGCATGGCCCGGTGAGAGATGGGGCCCGTCAGGCATTTCACCAGCTCTGAAGGACAACAAGCACTGAGTGGTGACAACAAGCAAGGGGCAACTCGGGGCCGACCAGCCAAGCAGGCGCTGCTCTGGGCACTGGGGGTGGGGAGTTATAATTGGGCCTACAAATTTAGCGTAATTGTGGGCGCAACTGAAAAAAAGTGAGTGAAACTTCATTCACGATAATCTATCGGCATCAATAGTGATTGAGAAAGTTGCAACGGGGAAACTGAGAGACTGAATTAGTAGAAACAAAAAGACCTCCTGATATCGCTCAAGGACGGTGTTATGATCGTCCCTGGTAAACCGAGCACCGTGAGACTGAAACATCAAGGAATCAAAATTGGTGGGTCGGAAATTAGGCCTAATTGGTGGGCAAAACAGTAAGGGGATGGGCTACTCAGCCCATCACTCCTTCTGGGATCCTTACAGAAAGAGACTTTGGGAGACAAATTGGCAACTGGAGTGAGCTTCACCATCATGGCTGCCACCCCCACCATCTCCTGGGTCCCTGGGCCTTCATCATTCTGATCCTGAGAGCTGTCCTGACTACACCAGGCCAGAGAGAGAGGGAGTCACATGACATCACCACCTCCACTGGCTAAATCCTGACCACCACCTGGGATGTGAGACTTTTTCTCTCCCCCCCGGGTGTGTTCTTCTCCTTCCCCACTGTCTTTCTTCAGTTTCCTCTCTCTCTGGGCAGGTCTTCACTAGGGGGGGATGTCGATTTAAGATACGCAAATTCAGCTACGCAAATAGCGTAGCTGAATTCGACGTATCGCAGCCGACTTACCCCGCTGTGAGGACGGCGGCAAAATCGACCTCCGCGGCTCCCCGTCGACGGCGCTTACTCCCACCTCCACTGGTGGAGTAAGAGCGTCGATTCGGGGATCGATTGTCGCGTCCCGACAAGACGCGATAATTCGATCCCCGAGAGATCGATTTCTACCCGCCGATTCAGGCGGATAGTGTAGACCTAGCTCTCTCTCTCTCTCCTTTTTCCTTCTGGCTAAGAAGAGTCTGGCTTAGCTGGCCAAGACTGCCTATTTTGCAACACTGCTGGAAGCCTGTGACCAGAAAGAGGCAGCTCAAAGCCCATTTATTCTATCCAAATTAATACAACAGTGGGACTCTAACCTTGCTCCCAACTCCACTCCTGCCACAGCATCCATCCTCCTCCCTCAGCCACCTGCTTCTGCCGAGGGCCATCCTGGCAAGACAAGGGTGCGTGTGGTGTTCTGGGTTCTCCCGCACAGCTTTACACTCACACGCTCAACCTGGGGCCATGAGTCAGCAGATCATCTTGAGGAGTGAGAGGCACTTGCTGGGGTTTCACTCACTCCTTCATTCGGAGGAGGCTTTGCTCAGTCTATCCCGTCCCTTCTCTTGGCTGGTAATGGAAGGGACTCAACTGGGCACCACAGTGTTGCTGCGGGCTGTTAAAAAACAGCTGCTGTGTCCCTCTCCAGAGGTCACTGCATGTCCGGGGCAGGTAAAGAGATTTTTATAGGTATATCTATCAGCAAAGTGCTTTGGGATCCCTTGGGGAGAAGAGCACTATGTAAAGAACAAACAGAATTTGACTCAGGTCAGAAATAGCCAGGGGAAGTTTGGCAGGTGAAGGACTACACTTTCTGATGCGCACTTTTCTAGGTGAGGTGCCAGAATTTCCTCTACCGCTTCCCAAACTCTCTCTTCGAGTCCAGCAGCCCAAGAGAGACGGGTTTGGGGGAGGAAGGGGGCATTTAGATCAGGAGACCACCGCATGAAAACCAGCTCCACAGGCAGCATGATCTGGCCCCCTGTGCTAGCAGTCTCAGCAGAGGGGCGAAAGGCAGACTGGGGCATGGAGCCTGAACCCGGCACGATACTTGGACCAAGAGAGGACGCTATATGCCGGGGTGCGTGGTCAACATGCACCCAGTGGCCAAATCCAACCCATAAGCAGCACCCTTTCTGCTGCACCGTCTCCCTATACAAAGCACCTTCACAGCAAAATCCACCTGGATCAAATCTATCCACCACGTCCTGGCAAGGACCGAATAGAAAAATGCAGATCTCTGTTCAGGCTTTGCCGGCTGACCTAAGCTCACCCACTAGATGGCAGCATGGGTTTTCTCTACCCACCTATGCAGTCCTTTTTGTTCCAGTGCAGTTTGCAGCTGGCCGGACAGGTACACTCGTAGCTGCCAGGGGTGTTTACGCAGCCGAATTTACAGCCTCCTCGGTTGATGCTGCATTCATCGATGTCTGCAGGGAGCAAAGCGAGACGATTACTGAGAACTGGAATTGCCATGCTGCATAAAGCAAGCTCTGTTAGAGGTTACGGCAGGCTGAGCGGGGGCAGGGCTCCTGGATTCTATTTCTAGCTCTTGGAGTGTTCCAGCAGTTACAGCTGGTGGGGCAGAGGTTGGCAGCCAGGACTCCTGGGTTCTAATCCTGGCTCTGCCACTGACTCACTGCACAGTCCTGACCAAATCACTTAAGGCCCCATTTTCAAAGCAGCCTGTAATTCTGGGTGTCCAACCTGAGATGCCTCGGGCCGGCTCCCACAGCTCCGATTAGTGCCAGTGGGGAAGGCCACGTGAAACAAGAGGAGAATTTAGTCCAACATGTGCAGGGACGTGAGTCCCCTCTTCACAGCACCCTGCTGCATATCAGCTGTGACTCAGGACAGCACTGCCCCAGGCACTCTCCGTAGGGAGAAAGTAAGGGCACACACTTCCGGACAGCAGCTAGCCCCGACTCCCAGGGCACGATGACCATTAATCAGTACCCTGGGGAGGGACACTCTGGAGAAAAGCTTGGAGGACGGCAGAAAATGAAGCTGCCCCAGGGTAACAAACAGGACAAGACCCGGCACGTATCCAGCAGCACTGCCTGTGAGGGTCTCAAAGCCCCGTGTGAGCAGGAACCCATTATGTCTCCCAACCCCACTCTACAGAGGGGCAAAGGGACTTTTTCCAAAGTCTCATGATAAGTCAGGGCAGAGCCAGGGAGAGAACCCAGGTGTCCTGGCACCCAGGCAACTGCTTTAACCACTAGCCCGAAACCTCTTCTCAGAGCCTCCCCCTGGAGCCAGGGTCAGAGGAAAAAAACTGCCAGCGGCTTCTCTGGTAGGATGTAGGAGAAGTTCCCTGCTCAAACTCCTCATGACCCTAAGTCTCCTCAGCTCCCTGAAGCTTCTTCTCATCTTTGTCCCCTTGCTGACAGCCAGGCCGGGCACGAGCACAGCCCCATAATCATCCTCATCCCCACCCCAAGAGCTCCCTGCAACCAGCAATTTCAGCGGCTATTTCCATTCATCAGGAGCCATCCTCTGATCACTCCTCCCACAAGCCAACAGAGCGCCCACTGGCTGGGGAAAGCAACTAGAGCAATGGGTCTCCATACAGAGCTGAGCAATCCCCCCACCTCGCTGGGACTCCAACTATGGTCTTGGAGGTCTATGAGCAGAGCCAGACCCAGTTCCTCCCAGCTGGGCAAGAGGGAAAGCGAAGGGGAAGGGGAGTGCAGGGCTGGGCAGAGATCCAAGGTGAGCTGAGAGGATGGTGAGTGACCAGGAGCAACCTCAGGGGTGAATAGCCCATGATGATGGGTGCTATGGAGCAAGCTAAGACTGAACAGCTAGATGAGAGAGGCAGACCGGAGATGGGGATAAGGGACTCTCCCTGCTCCCACCCCACTATCTTGGGGTCAAGGTCAGTGAGAGGATTACTGTCCTGGCCGAAGGCACTGCCAATGTGAACCTGGTTTTGACCCAATCCCACCATGTCAATTGCTTCACAAGCTCCGCAGTGGATGGCAGGGGAGCTGCTCTGCCTTCCCTTCTTCACAGCTCTTTCGATCACCCAAATGGGCCGATCTTATTAGGGCTCACGTCACCCACCACTGAAATGCATCCGTCTCTGGGGTGGAAAGCGACAGCTGTGTTACAATGCACAGCAACGCTGCATCTCAAGAAGTGAAGACAAATACTGTATCTGACCGACCCCCAGGAAGGTGGGAAGGAATTTCTCAACTGAATTTGGTCAGGATGCGGGGGCTAATGCGCCGACTCCTGACACAAGTGCTATCGGTGGAGGGGTCTGTCATGAGCCAAAGGATCGGGGCCTTGGTTTTATTTCTTATCCCAAGTCATGGCAGCTCCTCCGTGACAGCAGCCTTTGCACCAACTTTGCTGGAGTGCTGAATTCAGGACTGACTCAGAATCACCAGCACCACCCTTGTCCCAGGCTGTGTTCTTGGTGGTTTTTCTCACTAACGAGTGGCTGCTTTCTCCACCAGCTGGAATTTCTGTGTGGCTCCACCTTTACTCCCAGACACAGGGAAATAAAGTAGCCCAGCCAGGTGGTGACAAACATTAGGCTCATAGGGACTAGACCCTCTGTCTAGATTGCCTCGCAGGGGCAGCTGAAGTGCTCGACAGAATCTTCTTTTTGTTTTCGATGTGAAATCTCTCCGTCGGTGGGAAAACCAATCACTCTGCTAGGACGGGGGACCAGCCAGACGTAGAAAGACAGGACTTAAAAACTAGATTCCATTTAGCGGCTTTGCTCTCAACGCTCAATTTGCATCCTGGATTCCTAGTTTGTCACCTATTTCAGCCACCCCACATTCATTGATTCATCAAGCTTCAGGCCAGAAGGGACCATTAACTCACCTAGTCTGACCCTAGGGTTGCCAACTTTGTTTGGATGAATTCCTGGAGATTTCATCACATGACATAATCTTTAGTTGAAGATTCATCTTTAATTCTGGAAACTCCAGGACAATCCCGGAGGGCTGGCGACCCTATCTGACCCTCCTATATACCTGGACAGAGAAATTCACCCCATGACCACCACACTGAGCCCAGTAACGGGTGTACTCCTAAGCGGTGTGACACAAACCAAGAGCCCTTCCCGACATCCTGCCTCACTCTCTCTGCAAACCACAGCCAGCAGGCGGTTTAAGACGGCCTCTGGCTTTACGAGAGGTTTTATAAACCTCCTCCCTCAAGGAACTCTTCTGCTCCCAATGGGAGGGACAGCACTTCCCTGTCCGGCGCGTTTAGCACATGCTGTGAGCGAGCACTCATGGACAAGTGTGGCTGCCTGTCTGTGTTGACCCGCTTGTGTGTTTGTGTCTGCATGCAAGTGGGCATGAAATCACAACAAGGACTCACTGGCTGTATAAACAGAGGCAGCCTGGCAAGAAAGATGGAGCAGAGCTGCATTCAGTGGGTGAAATCCTGCCTTCATTGAAGTGAATAGCAAAACTCCCATTGACTTCAGCAGGGCCAGGATTTTATCTGGGGCAGGCAGGGACCAGGTGTCTAACAGGGGGGCTCCTGGGTACAGGGTTCACTGAACATTTAGGTATGTGAGTTTGACAACACTAGTCCAGCCTGCCATGCCAATGACATCTAACTGAACTGAACTGGGATTATTTGGTCTGCAGAAGAGAAGAATGAGGGGGAATTTGACAGCTGCTTTCAGCTACCTGAAAGGGGGTTCCAGAGAGGATGGATCTAGACTGTTCTCAGTGGTGGCAGATGACAGAACAAGGAGTAATGGTCTCAAGTTGCAGTGGGGAAGGTTTAGGTTGGATATTAGGAAAAACTATTTCACTAGGAGGGTGGTGAAGCACTGGAATGCGTTACCTAGGGAGGTGGTGGAATCTCCTTCCTTAGAGGTTTTTAAGGTCAGGCTTGACAAAGCCCTGGCTGGGATGATTTAGTTGGGAATTGGTCCTGCTTTGAGCAGGGGGTTGGACTAGATACCTCCTGAGGTCCCTTCCAACCCTGATAGTCTATGATTCTATGAACTGCATTTACATTGACTCCATTGGAGCTGCAGCACTTTACATCGTCCGAGAATATGCCCCATCACGGGCACTTGCGTTTGCTGGACGTGGGATGATTTAGTTGGGAATTGGTCCTGCTTTGAGCAGGGGGTTGGACTAGATACCTCCTGAGGTCCCTTCCAACCCTGATAGTCTATGATTCTATGAACTGCATTTACATTGACTCCATTGGAGCTGCAGCACTTTACATCGTCCGAGAATATGCCCCATCACGGGCACTTGCGTTTGCTGGACGTGGGAGGTGCATTCTCAGTCTGGATTGTGTTTACACAGGTCGGGAAGGGACTTCCTGAGTCATCGAGTGCAGTCCCCTGCTACCACAGGCCATCACAGAATCAAACGGGTTTCCAGGTAGAGGCATTCGCACTGGTCTGTGCAAGCGTCTGTTGTGTGTGCACAGGATGGTGGGGATGTTGTGCAGGAGGGTGCATTCGTTGTGTGCGTGAGGGCTTCTTTGTGTCGGTGCACCAGCCTTAATCTAGGTAATCCAGGGTATCTCGATATACGTAACTCGCACTGAAAACTACCGCTGCAAACCACACTGCTGCCGTAACATGCTTGAACAAACCTCTTTGCGCTTTTCATCTTCCCTGCTATTCCCTCAGGCATAGGCTTCCCCTTCCCTTGCGCTCGGGAGTTATCTGATTCGGGAAACTCAACTCAAAACCTTTTTGAAGTCGTCCCCCTCACCAACTTTGTGCCAAGAACTCTGGGGATTTTTTCTCTCCCCCCCTGAGCGGACAAGTCGCAAATCGCTCCGGTCGCTTTGTTTGAAGTTGCAGACACAACTGTCTGGCTCCCTGCACCCACTCGGCTTATGGAGCTCCATTTCCAATTATTTAGGAATCGTCAGAAAGAGAGAAATCCCCTCCCCCCTTGGCATCCACCTCGCTGCTTACAGGGGGAGGCAAATGTGGCAGCGGGGGCCCTGTTTTCCTATCCGAAGAGGTTAAGCCATTGGAATAGTCAGGAAAGAAGCAATCAAAGTCCCAGAGCGGATTGGGATACTAAGGATTCAACTGCTCCGGAGAGGAGCGCAGTATGGGACTTCCCCACAACCGTGATCCCAGTGCCTGTGTCCCAAAGATCTCTCTGCCATCCACTCCTCCTCAAGGGACACCTGGGCGGCAGTCCCTTTCATGGCTCATCCAGCCCTTTCTGAACACCTGTATGCTAGCCGCATAACCCCCCAACACACGCACATGGTTCCTGTCTCCTGCTGGGTAGCAGGAAATGTATCCCTGGTAGGAGCACAGAGATGGCCAGACTGTGTCAATCCCTCTAGTACAGGATCTCGTCTCTGACAGCAGTAAGTATCAGATGCTCCAGAGAAAGTGCAAGAAACACTGATGTGAGCAGTTCCAGGAAAACCTGCCTGGGATAGTTTCTTCCTGTCTCCCAGTAGTCCGAGACTGGCTTCTCGCTGACGCAGGAAGCTTTAGACCACTTGTTCGTTTTAACCCTTATCTATATCCTTCTCTGAATCCTCAGTTCTTGGCCTCAATGATAACTTGTGGCAATGAGTTCCACAGCCTAGCCATGCAGTATACTGAATCGTACATGTTAAAGCTGGAAAAACCCTACTGGGCTCCATATAGCCCAGCCCCTCTCCTCACCCCAGGAAACAAGGCAAGACTGTTCCATACAATCCTTCTCCAGGGCCTGGTCCAGTCTAGTCCTAGGTAGCCCAAGTGATGGGACTCCCAGCCCTTCCATGGGGAGACGATTCCCCTGCCAGAGAGATCCCACTGCCAGGAAGCTGGCAAACGGGACAGTAGCTCTCATACCTCCACAGTGGGTGAGCCCGTACAGCGTGTAGCCCTTGTGACACAGGCACTGGAAGCTCCCCGGGGTGTTGACACACACGTGGTCACAGGTCCTGTCGAAGGAGCACTCGTCAATATCTGGGAGGAAGAGGGAAAGGCAGAGAGCGTGAGGCGAGGCCCGGCCCAGCCAGGGGGTGGGCTCCACAGGGGTCTCGAGCCCCGGGGCTTGGCTGGCTTCTCAAGGGTTCGATTCCTTCCCCACCCACCTCCAGCGTCACCCAGAAAGACTGAACTGAATACTCCTGCCGTTCACAGCTCTCTCCCACTGTGCCAGAGGGGTTGTCCAAGTCCAAAGCCCTGCAGAGAAGCAGCCAGCCGGGAACGGAGTCTATACCAACATCTGCTCCTTTACCCTGCATAGGACAGGGGGGTGGGGGCACCCCAGAACACACCCCCTTCCCAGTCCCACTGCCACGCTGAGCCTCCCTAGGCCTATGCAACGCTGTGCCCCTGGGCGGGTTATTCGCAATGAACCTGGGACCTCTCACCAGGAGCCTCTATGGCTGGAGCTAAAAGACCTGTATGTGTTAGCAAAGGATGTACCAGGGTCATCAAACTCCACCTGCGGCCCAGCCAGCACTAGAGGGCGACAGAGCTCCACAGTGGGTGGATTATGCCTCTCCGCCCCCCCAAGCCCAGCCTTTACCCTGCTGCAGAGATGCTTTGCAAGACAAAGGGCTTGGCTACACTGGCGCTTTACAGCGCTGCAACTTTCTCGCTCAGGGGTGTGAAAAAACACCCCCCTGAGCGCAGCAAGTTACAGCGCTGTAAAGCGCCAGTGTAAACAGTGCCCCAGCCGTGGGAGCCGTGCTCCCAGCGCTGTAAGCTAATCCCCTCCGGGAGGTGGAGTACCTGCAGCGCTGGGAGAGCTCTCTCCCAGTGCTGGCACCACGACCACACTCGCACTTCAAAGCGCTGCTGCAGGAGCGCTCCCGCGGCAGTGCTTTGAAGTTTTGAGTGTAGCCACAGCCAAAGGGTTAAATCCCAAGGTGCCAGCCTGGAATGGAAAGTCCCCCATGGGGTGGGGGGGAAACAGCTGCAAGCTCCCCAATGCCATGGATCCAGGGACATGTTCTGATCCGGCTCACCCTCCCCCTCCTCTGCCCCAAATGGAAACCAAAGCTGCGATCCCCTGGCAGAGCCCCCTCCAAGGAAAGTGCCAGCGTCACCCACTCTGCCCTGCGGGGGGCTTCACTGTGGGAGGGCGGCACAGTCTGCGGGGGCGAACCTGGCCGGCCAGGTTTATTTTTATTTCATTGGCTTTGTTAATTTAATTGCCACGATCAGATCAAACTTCCAAGAATGCAGAACCTGGGTGGAGATGAAAGAGGTGCCAGCCAAAGGCACACCAATCCCCCACCGCCAACTCCCCAGGGCCTGGCCCCGTGCATTCAGCAGGTAACACCTGTACTCTGTCACACCCCAGCGACTCACGGCTTCAGACACTCACTCAGCGATGAAGGGCCCAAGTGCTGATTCAGGGAAGGCCTGGGAACCTTGGCATTGGTGGGGAGGGGAGGCGCATATACTGGCCCCCCTGCATACTTCAGCTCAAGGCTGGTCTCGTTCACAAGTGAGATGAGTTGGGTGGCCTGAGACGGATAATACTTTGCATGCCCATGGGGCCTTTCATAAGAAGATCACAAAGCATGACTCTCTCCCACCCAGGGAGAGAGGTAAAGGTTATTCCATTTTACAGATGGGTCTACTGAGTCAGAGAGAGGTGAGCCCATGGCAGAGCTGGAAACAGAGAACCCAGGAGTCCTGGCTCTCCGTCCCCTGCTCTAACCAGTAGTCAACACACTGCCTCCCTTCTCTGCTCCAGGCAGATCAAGTTGCATGAGCATGGAGGAAGCTGAAAGCAGTGGTAGGATAGAAGAGTTCTGTTAGGGACTGAGGGTTTGACCCCTCCGTGCCCACCCAGCCAGTCCCTGCCTTACCTCTATGGTCCACGGTGAAAACAAATGTGGTTGATTACAAACCACAGCACAATCCCAGACAGTGCATGCCATAACCCCACCCCTGTTCATTCCAACCAGCTGGGCCACTTGGCGAAGGGCAATTCCCAGGGAAGAGGGCTGGAGGGGATGGGCCAGGCTGTTTATTCCCATTAAGGTTCTTGAGAGTCCTGGCTGCCTCTGAAGAGAACAGATCTCGGAAAAAGAAAATGGCTGGCGTGTGTGAATGTGCACATGTGTGTGTCGTAGCCAATGAGATGTCAACCCATCCCCTGGATCCCCTGCAAAAGTCTTGTGCAATAAACAACTGCTGTGGTCTGTAAAAACAGTGACGTGTCTGAGTGTGTTAACGCGCAAATGAGGCTGCACGCATTCGCTTAGGTTCAGAGGGCATCCCGTGCCCGATGTCGTCAGATCCCCGGAGTTTAGCATGCGTGTGCGTGCGGCCATGCATCTAGCTGTTACATAGATACACACATTCCGCAGAAAGACATGCCAAGGTGTGATAACACTGAACGCCCGCAGCTTTCGTGTGTTGGTTGTAAGCTGTGGTCTCTGAGATGTTATCTGGCACGCCCGGTGAGGTTGTTAGTTGATTCATAGGCCAGAAGAGATCATTACGATCACCTCGTCTGACTTCCCACGTAGCACCAGCCAAAGAACCTCACCCAACGATTCCTGCAGCCATCCCCTTGGTGGCTTGACGATCCGAGTAACCCGCTGACTGTGGACAGAGCCACGCCTGGAATTTCAGCCCAGTTTCGCAGACTCAAGAGACGAGCCCAGACTAGAGCCCAAAATCCAAACACCTCTGAAGTGTGAAGAGGTTTGGATCAGGAACCTGCTTTCACTGCTGGGCCCCTGAGTCTCTCTCATGGCCTCAGGCCTGGGAGAAGTCTAGGAGCTGAACTTTGAGGGCCTGGGGCCAGATTTTTAAGTACTCAGAACCCACAATTGGGGCCAGATTTTCAAAAGTGCCCAGCCTCTGGCTGCTCTCACTAAGAATAATGGAGAACCCCGCCATGCACACCCACGCTGAGAACAATGGAGAACCCCCTCCCCGATGTGCTCACACCCACACTGAGAACAATGGAGAACCCCCTCCCCCACGCACTCACACCCACACTGAGAACAATGGAGAACCCCCTCCCCGGTGTGCTCACACCCACACTGAGAACAATGGAGAACCCCCTCCCCCACGCACTCACACCCACACTGAGAACAATGGAGAACCCCCTCCCCGATGTGCTCACACCCACACTGAGAACAATGGAGAACCCCCTCCCCCACGCACTCACACCCACACTGAGAACAATGGAGAACCCCCTCCCCCACGCACTCACACCCACACTGAGAACAATGGAGAACCCCCTCCCCCACGCACTCACACCCACACTGAGAACAATGGAGAACCCCCTCCCCCAGGCCCACACACGCACTGAGAACAATGGGAAACCCTGTCCCCTATGCCCACACATGCACTGAGAACAATGGAGAACCCCCTCCCCCACGCACACACACGCACTGAGAACAATGGAGAACCCCCTCCCCCATGCCCATACATGCACTGAGAACAATAGGGATCCCCCCTCCCCCACACGCTCCCACTGAGAACAATACTGAGCGGCTGAACAACCCTGGCCACCTCTGCTTTGCAGACATGGGATATTTTTGATGCTAAGACAAAGTCCTTTGTACCTGAAAAGCCAAGAGTGCTCGGGGGGTGACGCTGTGAGCACAGTATGCGTTAGCCATCAGAAGTGCCCCTGTGGCTAATTCCTCACTGGGAGGCGCACAGCACCCCTCCACAACTCCATTCGACACTGCGTCGCTCCCAGGGGACTGGGACCAGCTATCAGCCCTGGAGCCCCTCCACGGGACGTAGAACCCAGTTGCGCTACAAGGCCTGCGCGGCGCTCACCTTGGCAGGTCCTTTCGTTGATCAACAGCTTGTAGCCTTTCTTACAGCTGCACTCGAAGCTGCCCACCGTGTTCCTGCAGATGTGGTCGCAGCCACCATTGTTCAGCCGGCACTCGTCAATATCTGTGGCGGGGAGACACAAAACATTCCATTACACAGACCGACTGGATCCGGCGACACAAGCAAGGGGGGTGCGGTTAGAGGCGAAGGAACCAGCTGCCCAAGAAAAGAAAGGACTGCCCGGTGGTTAGGGCACTAGCCCTGCAATCAGGAGACCCGAGTTCAAGTCTGTGCTCCAACGCCCTGTGTGATATCCCTTGTCTCTCGGTGCCTCGGTTCCCCATCAGAACGCTAGGGAGAACAGCGCTGGCTTCTCAGGCGGGGTATTGGCTGGCTCAATGTGGCACAGATTGTGAGATACTCTGATAGTATAGTATAGTTATGAGAGCTGCCATCTAAGTGCCTCAGCTAGATGGATATTAAAGTCCAGGGGAGTTTTGCTATTGATTTTAACGGGAGAAGGACTGGGGCCTTTGATGAGTACGGCTACCTGTGATGGGACAGGATGATACAATACAGTCAGAGGCCAGGAGGGAATCAAGACACCTGGGCTTTATTCCCAGCTCTGCATCCTTGGGTGAATCGCTGCATCTCAGTTTCCCCATCTGTCCAATGGGATTAGACTACGCACCCAGCTCACAGGGGCGGAAGGAGGATGAATGAATATCTGCAAAATGCTTGGATGTCCTTGGTGGAAAGCATCCGTTCTGACACAGATACAAAGATACTGCACAGTCGCTACTGGCAAGTGGGGCTGAGGGCTCTTGGGGAACGCGTGCGTTAGCAATAGAGAGACTGGCAGAAAACAAGAAGGGGAAAAATCACCCTCAGAAGAACAGGAGTTAGACAAAATAAGCACGCAGGTTTCTAAAACCTCCCGACTTTTAGGCAACAAGCGACACTCCTGGTCTACACTACGACTTTAATTCGGATTTATCAGCTTTAATTCGAATTTACCCTGCAACCGTCCACACAACGACGCTATTTATTTCGATGTAAAGGGCCCTTTAAATCGATTTCTGTACTCCACCCCGACGAGCGGAGTAGCGCCAAAATCGATTTCAACATTTCGAATTAGGGATAGTGTGGCCGCAATTCGATGGTATTGGCCTCCGGGAGCTATCCCACAGTGCATCATTGTGACCGCTCTGGACAGCGATCTAAACTCGGATGCACTGGCCAGGTAGACAGGAAAAGCCCCGCGAACATTTGAATTTCATTTCCTGTTTGCCCAGCGTGGAGAGCACAGGTGACCACAGATAGCTCATCAGCACAGGTAACCATGCAGGCTGATAATCGAAAAAGAGCACCAGCATGGACCGTGAGGGAGGTACTGGATCTGATCGCTGTATGGGGAGAGGATTCAGTGCTTGCAGAACTTCGTTCTAAAAGACGAAATGCAAAAACTTTTGAAAAAATCTCCAAGGGCATGATGGAGAGAGGCCGCAATAGGGACTCTGATCAGTGCTGCGTGAAAGTCAAGGAGCTCAGACAAGCCTATCAAAAAACAAAGGAGGCAAACGGTCGCTCCGGGTCAGAGCCGCGGACATGCCGCTTCTACGCCGAGCTGCATGCAATTCTAGGGGGGGCTGCCACCACTACCCCACCTGTGATCATGGATAGTCTCATCAGCGACGCCTGAGGATTCTGCCGATGGGGGAGAGGAGGAGGAGGAGGAGAAGGAGGATGAGCTTGCAGAGAGCACACAGCACTCCGTTCTCCCCAACAGCGAGGATCTTTTTCTCACCCTGACTGAAGTACCCTCCCAAGCCAGTACCCAAGACTCTGACCCCATGGAAGGGACCTCAGGTGAGTTTACCTTTTAAAATATAAAACTTGTTTTAAAAGCAAACGGTTTTTAATGATTACTTTGCCCTGAGGACTTGGGATGCATTTGCGGTCAGTTCAGCTACTGGAAAAGTCTGTTAACGTGTCTGGGGATGGAGCGGAAATCCTCCAGGGACATCTCCATGAAGCTCTCCTGGAGGTACTCCAAAAGCCTTGCCACAAGGTTTCTGGGCAGTGCATCCTTATTCCGTCCTCCATGGTAGGACACTTGACCACGCCATGCTTGCAGCAAGTAATCTGGTATCATTGCCTGACAAAGCCTGGCAGCGTATGGTCCCGGTGTTTGCTGGCATTCAAGCAACATCCGTTCTTTATCTTGTTGTGTAATCCTCAGGAGAGTGATATCACTCCTGGTAACCTGGTTGAAATACGGGAACTTAATTAAGGGGACAGAGGTGGCCGTTCCTACTGGGCTGTTTGCCTGTGGCGGAAAATAAATCCTTCCCTGCAGTTAGCCAAGCGCAGATGGGAAATTGGCCCTGAGTTTTTTGCGTTTGGCTAGCAGGGATCTTCCCTGTTACCAGCCACGCGGTGGGGGGAGGGGTACCGTGATCATCCCAGAGAATTCATGGCGGGAGGGGGACGGCGGCGGGGGGGGTGGGGTGGTTAGTTTGGTGCCTGCAGGGATCTTCCCTGATACCAGCCACGCGGTGGGGGGGAGGGGTACAGCGATCATCCCAGAGAATTCATGGCGAGAGGGGGGGTGGTTAGTTTGTTTTCTGCTGCTGCTGAATGTTAACAGAAAAACCGCAGCACTCTACAGGCTATGCTTGGTATGTGGGAAAGGAGGGCGCAGAAGCTGTAAGACAATGGCTTACCATGGCCGCACGCAAGCCGAATTCTGTTGCCCAGACCTGTGATCTCTAGCAGCAAAGCCACAGGCACTCAGCATTAAGAGGCAAAATGCGACCTTGCACAGAAATCACATGTGCTATGTAATGTGAATAGTGTTGGTCACCGTGAAAGAGTATAAGCATTGTTCTGCAAAATGTAGCTTTTTAAACAATTCTCTCTTTTTTCCCCTCCCTACAGCAGCTGCAAATTCCTCAAGCCTCCCTCCTCCATCCCGAAGGTTATCACAGATAAGGCGTCGTAAGAAGAGAACGCGAGACGAGATGTTTTCTGAAATTATGGAATCCAGCCGCAGTGACAGAGCTCATCTGAATGAGTGGAAGGAAACAGTTTCAAAGTATAGGAAAGAAGCCAGTGAACGTGAGGACAGGAGGGACCAACGTGAGGACATGAGGGACCAACGTGAGGACAGGAGGGACCAACGTGAGGACAGGAGGGACCAACGTGAGGAGAGGAGAGACGCTCGAGATGAGAGGTGGCGGCAGGAAGATCAGAGGAGGCAGGATGCAACGCTGGGGCTGCTGCGTGAGCAAACAGACATGCTCCGGCGTCTGGTGGAGCTTCAGGAACGGCTGCTGGAAAACAGACTGCCGCTTCAGCCCCTGTTCCACCCTCCCCCCTCCCCATGTTCCGTATCCTCCTCACCCAGACGTGTAAGAACGCAGGGGGGGAGGCTCCGTACACCTTCCCATTCCACCCCAGTAGACAGCCCAAGCAAAAGGCTGTCATTTTTTTAACCTTTTCTTAGTGGCTTTTTCCTTCCCAGCAATCCTCCTCCCAAATACCACCCGGGTTCCCTCCCTCTTTTTCTAATCTATTAATAAAGAATAATTGATTTTTAAATGATAGTGACTTTATTTGGTTTGAAAGAAAGCTGGGGGAAGGGGGAGGGTGGGTTCCTTACAGAAAATCAGTCAATAAAGGGGGCGGGTTTTCATGAAGGAGAAACAAACAGATATTTCACACTGTAGCCTGGCCAGTCATGAAACTGGTTTTTAAAGCTTCTCTGATGCACAGCGCTTCCTGGTGTGCTCTTCTAATCACCCTGGTGTCTGGCTGCGCGTAATCAGCAGCCAGGCGATTTGCCTCAGCCTCCCACCCCGCCATAAAGGTCTCCCCCTTACTTTCACAGAGATTGTGGAGCACACAGCAAGCAGAAATAACAATGGGGAGATTTCTTTGGCTGAGGTCAGAGCGAGTCAATAATGATCGCCAGCGACCTTTTAAACGGCCAAATGCACATTCTACCACCATTCTGCACTTGCTTAGCCTGTAGTTAAACAGCTCCTGACTCCTGTCCAGGCTGCCTGTGTACGGCTTCATGAGCCATGGCATTAAGGGGTAGGCTGGGTCCCCGAGAATAACTATTGGCATTTCAACATCCCCAACGGTTATTTTCTGGTCCGGAAAGTAAGTCCCTTGCTGCAGCCCTTTAAACAGAGTAGTGTTCCTGAAGACGCGAGCGTCATGAACCCTTCCCGCCCAGCCCGCGTTGATGTTGGTGAAACGTCCCTTGTGATCCACAAGTGCTTGCAGCACCATTGAAAAGTACCCCTTGCGGTTTATGTACTCGGTGGCTTGGTGCTCCGGTGCCAAGATAGGGATATGGGTTCCGTCTATCGCCCCACCACAGTTAGGGAATCCCATTGCAGCAAAACCATCCACTATAGCCTGCACATTTCCCAGAGTCACTAACTTTCGTAGCAGCACCTGAGTGATTGCTTTGGCTACTTGCATCACAGCAGCCCCCACAGTAGATTTGCCCATTCCAAATTGATTCCCGACTGACCGGTAGCTGTCTGGCGTTGCAAGCTTCCAAGGGCTATTGCCACGCGCTTCTCAACTGTGAGGGCTGCTCTCATCTTGGTATTCTGGCGTTTCAAGGCAGGGGACAGCAAGTCACAAAGTTCCATGAAAGTGCCCTTACGCATGCGAAAGTTCCGCAGCCACTGGGAATCGTCCCAGACCTGCAACACTATGCGGTCCCACCAGTCTGTGCTTGTTTCCCTTGCCCAGAATCGGCGTTCCATGGATAGAATCTGCCCCATTAACAACATGATCTCCAAAGCACCGGGGCCCGTGGTTTCACAGAATTCTGTATCCGTGTCCGTGTCCATGTCCATGTCAATGTCCTCATCATGCTTGTCGCTGCGCTGCCGCCGCCGCTGCCTCCTCGCCTCGTTTTTCTGGTCCTGGCTGAGCATAAACTCCACGAGAACGCGCGAGGTGTTTACAATGTTCATGACTGCTGTCTTGAGCTCAGCAGGCTCCATGCTTGCCGTGGTATGGAGTCTGCAGTGTTCACCCACCCAGGAAAAAAGGCGCGAAAATGGTTGTCTGCCGTCCGTTGCTTTCATGCAGGGAGGGAGGGAGGGAGGAGGGAGGGAGGAGGTGAGGCTGTACCCAGAACCACCTGCGACGATGTTTTTTGTCCCATCAGGCACTGGGATCTTAACCCACAATTCCAATGGGCGCGGGAGACTGCGGGAACTATGGGATAGCTATGGGATAGCTACCCACAGTGCAACGCTGCAGAAATCGACGCTAGCCCCGGTACTTGGACGCACACCACCGAATTAATGTGCTTAGTGTGGCCGCATACATTTCGACTTTATACAACCGGTTTTTCAAATCCGAATTATATAAATTCGGATTAATCCCGTAGTGTAGACATACCCTAAAAAATCAATTCCCCCCCCCCCCCCCGGCATTTCCAAAGAGCTTCTATAGCCTGCTAAGCGGTTGGGTTTGGTTTTGTACTCGCCAGCAAATTTACTGCTAGGAAATGACCTGTAAAACAGAACGAGCCTGGGCTGACAAATCCCAGGTAAGAGCTCAGGGCAGACCTTGCCCAAAGCTCCATTTGCATCCCTCCCCCACTTCTGTGTTGCCTTCAGCTCCAGGACGACAGCTGCGGCTCTCTGGGGTTGTGGCTTTTCTTTTATTATGGTGAGTGAACTAACCATAAAACAGCTCACAACTGTAATAAAATCCCAGACACAGGGGATATGGCTCTGGGTTATTATGCTTTCCTGGAACTGCAGAATAGGAAAGGTGGTGTGCTCTGAACAATAATAATGAAGCCCAGAGGGGTCTGGAATCAGTCAGGCAGGTAGATGGCTTTCAGCAGGATGGTGCTTTCCTTTCAACTATGGTCAAGGACCCCAAGCTGCCAAAAGACAGAACGCAGGCGCGTTTCATTTCTGGAGCTTCACCTTCTCTCCTGGGGGCTGGCCGAGTCAAGGGTCTCCCGCTGAAGGGATGGCATGCAGTGCGGTTGTATCTGGAACCCCAAGCTCGTATGTGCGTGTGTGTGTGTGTGTGTGTGTGTGTGTGTGACCAGATCTGTCTCTTTCACTCACATCCACTATGCACATGTGTTGGTGATACCCCTAATTCCTCCAAATGTTCCTCCTTTTCTTTAAAATAATGTAGTGAATTTACTGCTAATTTAAAACACGATGGATCGATGGCCGTTCGGCCAGCATTTCTGTTTAAGTACAGCCCCAGCAAGCATGGAAACTTCTATTTGCTCCTACAATTCATTTTGCAAGTGCAAATTTCACGGGTGAAAGTTGTGTCAGGAAACAATGAACACAGCTGAAAACAGATCCAGACAGCCCATGCAATGCAGCCATCCGCAGCTAAGGGCGTGCATGGGTTATTACTCAGTAATACCACACGAATAGCATACATACCTCTAGATCTGCCATCCAGGAACCTCAAAACACTGCACAAACATTACGTCCACTCTGACTTTGAGATAATGGGTCAATTTCCTTGGCACCCACACATTATGAATCAGCCATGACCACCGTCAAGAATATGATTCATCGTTGCAAAGAGTGAAGTTAGCCTCTCAACACCCTGACATAGGGCTGTGTTATCCCACTTTAAAGATGAGCCATCAAACAGGGAGACAGTGTGTGACTTGCCCAGGAAGTCTGTAACAGAGCTAGGAGCGGAATCCAGATTCCCCAGCTCCCAGTCTTTTGGTTTCATCACAAAATCAGCCTTCCCCACAGTCCCCCCTTGGATGTTTCAACCCCATTTCACAGGGGAGGGAGCCGAGGCAGAGAGGTTCACAGAGTTGCTGCAGGTGAAGGAGTGAGCCACTGGGGTTGGCATGCAGAAGTCCTGGCACTCAGAACCCTGCTCTAACTGCTAGCCCACCACAGTGCTTGTGCTGCCAGGCTGCATGACTGCCGCCAGACTGAACCTTCCCCTGCCTCTGGATTTCACAGGGAACGGTGCTGACACAAGGCAGCTACAATCCCCGGCTCACAAGGAATCGGAACAACAGGGCTGCTGTTCCCAGGCAGAGCCGGGGTGGGGGCTGGGAAGTGGGATTTTAATGCCTCTGAATGACCAAAGTTCCAAAAGGCGCCCCAGGGGACAAGGTGCAGTGCACCTCGCCAGCGATCCCAGGTACGGTGCACCTTCCCAGGTAACCTTGGGGAGTGGGGACAGTTCGGCTGGGAAATGTAGCTCCCTCCCTTTGTAGGTGAACTGGTTTCCCAATGACAGGGTTCAGAGTAGCAGCCGTGTTAGTCTGTATCCACAAAAAGAACAGGAGTCTTTGTGGCACCTTAGAAACTAACAAAGAGCATTTCATCTTCCACAGTCTGATGTACAGTCTGGGTAGAGGCCTCTGTGCTGGCTGGGAGTCAGCCCTCGCCCTCAGGTCTAATCGCATTGGCCTGTCGGAGGGCAAGGGAGGAGAGGAGAGTACCTCAGGTTGCCAAAGGGGCCAGGTGCTTAGGCGCCGGATGATGCAGGTAGGTGCTTTTGTCCACAAGCTGCCTAAGGAGGTTAGGTGCTTAACTCCCAGGAAAGTTGATGGGACTTTGGTGTCTAATGCACTTAGGCACTTTTGTAAATCCCACTCAACGCCCATCTGCATTGTTAGGCACCTAAATCCCTTTGTATATCTTTCCCAAACTCTTTGGAGTCTCCTGAGATACTCAAGCCCCAGCCTGTCAACCCATGCACACACCACAGTGCCCATCACCATAGTATCTAGGCACAGATCTCCGGTGTAACACCCATCACCATAGGACCTCAGTATAGATCTACCTCAAACACGGGATCTAGCACGCAGCACCCACAGGTCACCATCCCCACGTACGAGGAAGACTTAGTACAGGGGTCCTCCTCCACCAAGAATTCTGCTCTTAAAAACCAGCGCCCTGCCTGGCCCACGAAGCCTCCAGAGACACCGGCGAGATGGTGGTAGGGACAGCCCCAGGCTCTCTTATGGGACAGCAATGCTCTTCCGCATGGGGTTTAATCCTTACTGAACCATTGCAGAGCAGACTGCAGTAGGGTTGATGCGGGAGAGAGAGGGACGGGGCGGGGGGGGGAGGGGAGAGGAAGATAGCCTCTTATTGCTAACAGCAGAAACCAGAGCTCTCCAGGGAGACATATGCGGCTGTCTCATCTGTTCCATGGCCACTGAAACGGCAGGAGGCTCTGGGTATGAGGGGATCTGGATGCAAGGGGGTTGCAGCTGAGCAGTGATGGGTGCAGGAAGTGTTGGGGGAAGAGGACTAGCAGCTGAGCCTGGCGCAGGGTAGGAGCCACCAGCCCGGTCTTCCCCAGTTCTGCCCCCTGCCCCACAGTGATTTACCTCTCTGCCGGCTGTCCTGGGCACCTGAAACATACTGCTGGGGAGGGTCACATGACCGCTCTTGTGACTTCCCTTTGCTTCCCCGTCAGAAAGTCATATTTCTGCGAGGAAGCAAAGAAATCTGTGGGAGTCATAAATTCTGCACATGCGCAGAATTCCCCCAGGAGTAAAAGTTGCTCCCAGCAGAGAATAATCACCTAACAGGAGAGCTGTTGGTTCCACACTCCCCCATATAATCTGGGCTCAAAGCTGCCAGGCTCTCGCTCGCTGGTCCCTTACCTTTGCAAGTTTTCCTGTCTGGCTGCAGCATGAAGCCCATTGGGCAGCTGCAGTGCACACCCGTGGCTGCGTCATGGCACTTGCTGTCACAGCCCCCATTGTTCACGGCGCAGGTCTCTGCATGGGGAAGAAAAGAGAGAGGTTAGCAATAAATGCTTTTAAAGGATGCCCAATCTAGGAGTGAGGTGCAAACACGCTGCTGAGGTGACTTCGTGCTGGGTGGGTTCGAGATCCCAAGTGGAAATATCTACACTGCTATCTTTAGTGAGTTTCACTACACGGGCTCGGCAGCTTGGTCCCCCAGCTGCAGTTAGACATACCCAAACAGGCCAAATTTCCAGAAAGAGCTGAATGACCTCTGCAAATCCAGCCTCTTTTTTGGGCATCCCTTTTTGAAAGTCTTGTCACATGGCTCAGCGGTGGTCTGAATGTAATGGCAGAGCAACAAAACCCAGGGCAGGGCTTTCTACAAGCGAAGAGGATGCTTACCTGTGCCTAGGGAGGAGAGAGCAAATCTTCTGATTCACCGGTAGAGAAACCAGTCATTAATAGCGACACCATCACACACACACACACGCATGCACACACTCATTCAGAATTTGCAGGATCTTTTCTCCCTGTATTAGTTTTAACCTCCCTTTGGAGGGAAATACGGAGTTTGGCTTTTTCCATCTGGAAAGCACTGATTCTTTGCCTGAGGGTTTCCCAAGAAAGCCGGGGAATGGTGGGAGAGACGCACACATCTGTTTGTGCACCAACATCACACATGTCGACCATACAGGGCCCGCTAAGTGACCTACTGCTGAGCGGACGACAAAGGGACCAGGAGACTGCAAAACTTGAGAATAGGTCCTACATAAACACTGAACAGCTGTTGCCACTGGTTGTCTTTAATGTCTCAGCAACAGAATCGTGGGTTTTCTTTTTTAATAGATGCTCAGGTTCTGGAGGACAACTGCTACTAGCTTAAATTAAAATACTCTTGTAGAAATTTTAAGGCAGGTCAAATGTGGGGCATAAATCTACTTGGCAGCATCCCACTTGAGCACAGCCTTCCTAATGCTTTGCATTTCTATCGTGCCTTTCTTCGGAGGATTTCAAACCATTTGACAGCATTCGTTAGCCTTCCCCACATCCTGAGGGGTGCATTGGCATTATCATCCTGGTTATAGTAACTAATCCCAGGTCTTCTGGTGTGTCGATGGCAGAGCAGGAAAAAGAACCCAGGAGTCCAGGTTCCCAGTCCCCCACTCTACCCCCTAGATAACCCTCTCGCCTTCAAAGAATCTGCTCATTAATAACAGACAGGAAAGGGGAACTGGTCTGTTCTATCAGGAGACGCTTTCTCTATTAAAACAACATGTCAGGCAGTAACACAGGTAAAAGCCAGAGCGGCTGCTCAGGAATGTTTGGAGATGGGACTTGAGATGAGATTGAGGCACAGCAGTTTGCTGGCAGGTTTCAGGGGAGCACATGTGAGCTAGTTAAATCCCTGTAGG
The DNA here is from genome assembly GCF_011386835.1 of Chrysemys picta bellii. Taxonomy (NCBI): domain Eukaryota; kingdom Metazoa; phylum Chordata; order Testudines; family Emydidae; genus Chrysemys; species Chrysemys picta. The sequence goes on along the minus strand of NC_088794.1, from coordinate 24,495,385 downwards.
AGGCCACCTGTCACTCCCAGGCACTGGGAAAGTGGAGTTTGTTTGTGACTGGAAGAGGTTCTGGCTTCCCAAAGGAGCAGGCTGTTCTGGTCCCCATCCAGCAAAGAACGTATGCATGTGCCGAGTTCCACGGGGCTCCTCGTGTGCTTAAAGCTAGGCACAGGGAGTGGTTAAATAAAAAGTTTTACAAACCCCAACGTTAGTAGAAATGGTTTTTCCCTTTAAAGACAATTATAATTCAAGGGGAATAGAGTTCTGGGGATGATTTAACGATGCCAGGGCAGAGTTTGCAACCCATACACAGCAGCGCTGGGCTAGAGGGGGGGACAAGAAGTGACTAACTAGAAACATGGGGCCAGATTTACAAGTGCTCAGCAGAGAATAATTCTCAAAAATGCCTAAAATGCCCCATTTTCAAACGTGACTTTGAAGTCAGATCCTCAAAGGTATTTAGATGCTAACTCCTATTGAAATCAATGGGATTTAGCTTCCTCAATTAGGTAGACATACTTGAAAATGTTACCTGCAATTCACCATCAGATTTTCAAAAGCCCTCAGGCTCCCACCGTGGCAGATCTGCTGGACAGATTTTCAAAAGAGCCCATCACCTGTGTGCCGGGCTCTTCTGAAATTTGGAACAGATTCAGCCATCCTTACTCATGCTCAACAGCACCTTGCTTCATGAATAGTTCCCTGGCAGAATAAACAGAGGTATGGACAGTGGGACTGGCCCCATGAAATGAAAATGGCAAATCTATTTGCACTGTCCAAGCTGAATGAAGGTTTGCAAAATAAAACCACATACACACTGCAGTAATGGCAAAGCGCACGTTCGATTTTTTACAATGTTAATTACTGCCTGTCATCAAATTCAGCCGTTGTTGTTACAACAGGAAGAGGCATTATTTTAAATGCAACATTTTCATCTTGCACAATGTCCCTGTGAAACCAAATCTTTGGTTTTTGTACTAACTACTAGAACAATGCTTTGAAATTCATTAATGAAGACCAATAAAGTTTCCCTTCCAGAACATTAGCTACTTGAATGACCGAGACATTTGGGCTCAAGGAACCTAATGTGCTAACCCGCCAAAGAAATTCGTTGGAAAAGAGCAAATTCCAGGTTGTCTCTCTTTGCGGGAACCACATGAAGTGTAATTGACTGAAACGCCTAACCCCTGTCTGCTGTGCTGGGGATTTGGGATTATTATTCTGTGAATGTCCTGCTGCTGCTATTTTTATGCTGTCTCATCACAAGAGAACAAAGGGACCATTCTATGAAATATATGGCCAGTAGAGTTACAAAATGTAATGCTAAGGACATATTTCTTCACCTATCTATGTACCCAGATGCTTACACAGCATGCAGCCAACCACCGGAACTCCCCTCTGCAGGAAAGCAGATAGCCTAATACTACGGCTGGATAATGTTATGACCATTACGGACAACTGCAGTTATGCAAGAGCTGGAGGTGAGCAAATGGCATCTCTCATGCCATGATTGTCACAGGGGTCAGAGCTGGGTTTGAGTCGGTTTTCTGAGCGGGGAGGTAGGGGTTATTGGGTTCTACATCCACAAAGGCCTTTTTGCTCAGTGGAGGAACAGTGCGACTGTAGAGGACTGAGACATCAGGGTGACCGTCCTTGAGAGGAGCAGAGAGAACACACTGCATGCCAACGTTTGATAGAGGTGGAGGACGTGTCTCTCTCTGGTGGCTGCCTCAGGGCTCTTGGTGTGCCCCCCACATCATAGTGATTAGTCAACCTCCCTAGGACCTTTCTATGCAGACCAGAGAGCATCAGGTTGTATTACAGTAGAAGCTAGAGGCCTCAACCAAGGTCAGGGCCCCATTGTACTAGGCGCCGTACATGCACACAGTCAGACACCATCACAGCCCCAAAAAGCGTACGCCGTAAACAGACAAACGGGCTGGAAGGGAAACTGAGGCACAGATTAATCCAAGATCACCTAGCAAATCAGTGGTCAAATGGGGCTAGAACACACCTCTCCTGATTTCCAGCCTAGTACCCAATCTACTAGGGCACGCTGCCTCCAGACCCAGAGCATCTCTTATTTTGAGGCAGCACAAAAACTGACAGCAAGGGGACCTGCGCAGAATAATTCCAAGTCCCCATCCCTAGAGCGAGTGGCTAGATGGACAATTATGCTCCATGTGGTCCCTTAACGGAATCCATATCTGACCCTTGATGCTCTGTGTTTACACGGAGGAAGGCAAGAACCTAGTCAGCCAGACTCAGCTATTGGCATAGTTGCAGTGGTGCATGCAAGAAGACAGATCTTTCAGCTGGAGTAAGCTGGCATAGCTCCACTGATTTCAATGTTGTTACACCCATTTACACCAGATAAGAACCTGGGCCCATCGCTGGAAGTTAGGAGCCTAGATACCTTTGAGGATCTGGGCCTGGACCCTAGCGGAGACAGGCAAAGCTGCTACACACCGGGACTGGCACCAGTGCCACTTCCCCGGTCTCAAGCTCCATCAGTGCAAACAGCAGCTTTGCCTATCTGTGGTTTGGCACCAGTGGAGCTGGTGGTAATCAGGGCAAATCTCCTGGGTAGACAAAGGGCAACATTTTCAAAGGTGCTTAAGTGATTTAGGAACCTAAGTCCCATTGACTTTCAAATGGCCTTGGAAATCAAGACTCCGGCTCTTAAAACACCCAAAGCCTAATTATAGCTCTGGGTTCGCCCCTGCCTGTCTCAGGCCTCTGGAGACAGTAATTTGCTTGCAGTGTGGGGTGGGATCCATTGTTCTGCGGTGATATCAGCCCTGGGTGGCTGAGGGAATGTGGCTCTCCAGGCCTGGAGTGTGTAAACATGACTCACCGAACCACACAGGGTTTTGGCAAGTGCCGGCTGAATCACTGGGGGGGGGGAAGACACAAAAGCGGCCTCCCCCCGGAAAGCCGCCGTCTCACTTCCTGACCATGACACAGCAGCTGGAGCAGGCTGCAATCAGCACAGCTCACCAACAAACAAAAAGAGCCTTATGCGTTAAAATAACAAGTCAGATACCAGCCCCGACATTACCTTTCCTCTCTGTTCCATGGGATCCAGGCAGCCAACACCTGCTCCTTACCCTCCTTTATTATGCCTGGCTGCACCCCTGCTCCCCACTGCACTGACCTTTGGAACTATCGGGGCAAGGAAACCACGACAACCCCGGGCTTTTTTCCTGCATTCCCTGGGCCAGCATGTGCATTTGACACGCTTCCCCCAAAGCATCCCAAGAGTCTTTTTTTATGAAGGGTGTTCTTTCAATAATAAATAACAACAAACATTTAGATTATAAAAATGCATAGATGTGAAGGCTAAAAGGGACCACGGTGATCAGCATGTATGGATCATTTACCCACTACTGCAATGCGGTCACCTCTGGGGTGGAACATGGCATCTGTTTAATAGTGCAAAGCAACACTGCACAACAGTTTAGGATGGGAAGTGAAGAAGACTGTTGTATCCAAATGAAACTTTGAGGCAGTGTGGATGTTTAGGGAGGACAATGGGATTAACATCCATACTTTTCAAGTGCCATGAAACCTTTAATAACTGCAAGTGCTTTTATGTCTCATCTGAAATCAGTTTCCAAACCTGCTTTCAGGGCATATGTCTGTTTCAGAAGGGCAGGTTTCAAGAAACTCATACCCCAGCAGAAGTTACTTTTCGACCTCTGAGTGGACTATGTTGAGATTTCCGTTCGAAATCAAAGACTCTTTGAAAGAAAACCAAACTACCAATATTAAAGAGGCCTCGTCAAGTCAAATTTGTCTTCCAAGTTAAGTTTTGTAAAAATAAGCTTTGACAAGAACAAAGACCAAGAGACAATTCTCCAGCACGTCATGATACGCTTTGCCTTGCAATGGAAAAGATGTTGCTTTTAAACAAAACAAAAAACAAAAACACAAACTCTCCTCTGCTGTGTTCGCAACCAATACCTTGCAGCCTTGTGCTAAGGTTTGCTCACAATCCTCCTTTCATACTGGTGTAATTCCACTGACTCCTGATTTACACCCGTGTAATGAAAAACAGAATCTGCCCTGGTGCATGTGAAATTGACCAGCAGTTATGAACACAAATTAAACTAAATTACTCAGTTTTCATCATCTGAGCTGAAGAAAATGCTTAAAGTAAGCCACAAGAGGGGCGCAGAGTACACGAGATTTTCAAAATTCTGTCACTTTTAAACATCTGCTGTGTTTTCTGTTAAAGAGGTTAGGAACTTTACTTGTTGGGTATTATTATTTTTTAGTAGGTGGGGTTCGATTTTCTTTACTTTGCATCTTACAGTCATTTACCCCCATGCAACGTGAGCCCAAGGTGGGGTAAAGTGTTGCTATTCTGATCTGGTAGCATTTCACACCCACTCTGCAAAGATGTAAATAACACCACAAAGTTCACAGCAGTAGAAAATCAGGCCCATTATCTTTAACCTCAGATGGTCCCTTTAAAGTATTTGGTTTATAGCCTTTTAACACAGTATCACGCTTTCCGTGCATCTTGTGCCTGCCTGCGTTTTTACTGCACACTCCTAATAATGCTGCCATATAAATTTGGCTCATGGAACTGAAAGGTTCATTCCCTGCACACACACCGAGGACCAGGAAAAAAAAAAAGGGACCGATTCTGAGACTTACACTGGGGTGTTTCCATTGAATTCAATGGAACAATACTTGCTTTGCACCAGGGACAGTGAGAACAGAATCAGGCCACCATCTCAGAAGCCACGCTGCCGTCCTTGATCTCTCATCTGCCTTAAATAAATGGAGATCGAGGGGTTTTGTGTTTATACCCTCGTTAGCAGGGACTGTTTTAATTAATGCCTTCTGAGCCCATCACAATGTATCTGGGCACTGTACAAAAGTGAAACCAACCACAACTAAAATACTGCAGAGCTGGGCCCAGCGGCTAAGAGAGAAGTAGCTGCGCTCTGCCAAATGAAAGCATCCAAGGAGGAACAAAACAATTCTTGAAAAACCGTAAAAGGAAGAGCGGGCAAGAAAGAAGGTTAGGCCTGGCCATGTCTCTGCAGATCCATGATGATTCCAGCCAGAAGAGACTAGATGCACTGGTGCAAACCCTCTGTGCAGATAGGCAAAGATGCTATTTGCACTGATGGTGGTTAGCCCTGCTTGAAACTGGAATAAGCCACACTTTGTACAAGTGCCTCTTACAGAGAGGCAGTATAGCCTAGTGGAGAGTGCACTAGACTAGACTTCAGGGGACCTGGGTTCTATTTCCAGTTCCTCTGCTGTGCAACATTGGACAAGTCATTTACCCTCCCTGTGCCTCAGTATACCTATCAGTAAAATGGGAATAATGATACTGACCTCCTTTCTAAAGCGCTATGAGATCTGTGGCTGGAAAGGGCTAAATAAGAGCTAGGTGTTATTATTATTATGGCTGCCTGCCCTGTTCATACTACGAGTCTGTACCAGTGTAGATAAGCCCTTGGTCAGTCAAGATGAACTGACTGTTACCTGCCTTGAAACCAGATGCTGAAGGATTTAATCCTGCGACTTTCATCCAATCAGCTGTTGGATAATCTGAACCGATTGCTATCTCTGTACTGCTGAGATACAGTAACCGCAGAGAGCGTTTAATCCAGCCTGTCTAAGGCGATAACCACGTTACTGAAAACTTCTTAATGACGGATCAGGGTAGGGTGCTGCCCTGGCTCCCAAGCCAGGAGGTGCCGTGGAGGCAGCAGGTTCCACAGCAAGAGGAAGTCCTTTGCCTCACATCGCAAGGATCTTTCTGGGTAATCTAAGGGTAGCGCTGAGGTGATGGGCTTTATTGGGAGGCCTATTTAAGCCTGCCTGGGAGTAAAGGCAGATCACTGGGATGCAGGGGACTATGTGATGCAATGCAGGGTGGTCAAAAAATTGGGGTAATGATCTCCAGAGCCTCCCCTCAAAAGCAGCATTTGCTGTTCTAATCACATCCCTCCGAGGACAAACCTTCATGACGGCTGTTTGTGTAACTGCAACTATTATGCCAAAATTACAACCCACAAAATTAACAACAAATCTCCATGAGAAAACCATGAAGGCCCTGGGACATGCTTTTAAAGGCCAGCAGGCAGTGTTCTCTAGCGCTCAGAACAAGGGAAGGACATGATTTTCAGAGGTGCTGAGCTCCCACAACTCCCATTGAAGTCACTGGGCTCTACTGGTGCTCAGCGCCTTGGAAAATAAGGCCTGGGGATTCCTGGGTTCTAGCCTTGGGTGAGTCAGTTCACCTGTAGTGTGCCTCGGTTTCTCCACCTGTAAAGTGGGGCTATTATATACCTTTGTAATGTGCTTTGAGATCTTCAGATGAAAAGCGCTAAGTGCAAAGTATCCTATGCAAAAATTCTGAGTGGCCAATTAAAGCTGCCAAACCCAGCCATAACATTGTGTTTCCCCTTGTGCCTATGTCTGGGGAGCTGTTTCCTTAGCTTCAAGGGCTTGTCTAACACACACAGCCAAATTTTCAAACAGCCACCTCTACTGTACCCACAGTATTTGCACACATGCCTAGGTTTGCACGCTTCAAACCTGTGCTTTGGTGCACAAGCGGACAGGGAGCATGCACGTGTGAAAACAGTGTGTGTATGAGCACCAGTTTGCACAAGCAAACCAATGGTTGTGTGTGGGAAATTCAGGGGACTGGCTGGAAAAATATCCGAGCTTTTGCTTTATTACACAGTGCCTGCAGTGGGTCAGAGGAGACTAGTGCAATGATGGTTAATGCACTGAATCCTGGTGACTGTTAGTCACATTTGTGATGCTTGTGTCACAGCAAACACCTAATGTGGGAAAACCGTTAGGGGAACTTTTATCCGCTCAATCCTGGGCCAAGCAGATCTTTTGTGACTGGAAGCAAACTCATTTTACAGACACCAGGAGGTTTGGACATAGACAACTCAACAATTCACTGCAATAACGCATCTTCCCGGTTGTAAGGGGAGAGAGGGGGAGAGAGGGAGAAAGAATGGGAAGGGGATGATGGGAAGAGGACACCCTGCAGAGCTTGGTCCAGGAAGCAGAGCATGGGGGAAGAAGAGTGGTTCACAGGGAGCGCACATAGCTAGAATGTTCCCCAGAGTCCAAACCAGAAGCAAAGGCCAATCAACGTAGAGAAGAGCATTAACTCCGTGTTTGTAAGAGGAGAGGGTGCTGGCCATCACTGATGCACTATCCCCTTTCAGCAAACCAAGGGGGGAAAGACATCTGGCCCTGCCCTCCAGACAGCTAAACCCTTTGGAATCCATGACCAGTTAGAATGCAAAGGGGACCCTCACCCACTGCAGAAGCTGCCCAATATGGTCTCTCCGGGAGAGACCGCAGGGGCTGTTTCCTTCCTTCCTGAACAGTCCTATTTGTAAATTGATTTCCCCAAACTGACACCAGCCACTCCCCCAATTCCCACTGTGGAGGGGAAGGCAGCTTCAAAGAAAGCTCTTTCCAGACAGACTCTCAGTACCACTCTCCCCGACTGACATCCAAGCTCACAGGCAGTCCAGAAAAACAGCATCATGGGCAAAAGTAAGAGAGACTCTGGGGGCTTGACCTAGCTACCGCTGACCCTTCAGCTCAAGTTACATCATTGCCTAGAAAGCCGGAGACTTGGATTTTACTCCTGGCACTGACCTTCCATATGCAGCAAACTCCTTTCTTCTGTGGGCTGGGACAGTCTCCTCATAAGGGAGGTATGTGACATCTCAGTTAACTACAGGATCACTCTATCGCCCTTCCACACTTAAATCAGAGCCACGCTGGAGGCCACCACTTGCCCACTGGCTGGGCCAGGCCTACAGTGGGGATTAGAACTAGAGCAGAGGCAGTAATTGGTTTTCCAGATTGGTGGCCAAAAAATAAAATATCAGAAAAAACAAATCAGAAAAAACTTTCAGTTTGGGTCGGAACTGACATTTTTCAGTTGTCCTCACCAAAACAAAACCCCAATATGAAAAATAAATTGTTTGGGGTCAAACAAAATGTTTCTTTTGACCCAAAACAATGTTTTTTGTTTGCTTTGCTTTTTGCATTATGTTTATTACCCTTTTAATTTAAAAAAACAAAAGCAAAATCTAGCTACATTTCTAAACGCAACATCATTTCAAAACGAAAAGTCAAAAGGTTTCATTTTGAAAGTCCCAAATGCTATTTTGGCTTTTTCAAACTTTTTGTTTTTCATTTACTTTTTATTCAGCCAAAACGATTTGCCGAATTTGACGTGAATTGGCAAATAGTTTCGGTTGCCCTGAAACTGCATTTTTGGGCAAACAAACTATTAGAGTGAAAAATTTTGCCCACATCTATTTTGAACAGGGGGCCTCAAAGATGTAAAAATGCTATCTGCAGCCACTTCAGTCTTTGACTCAGTGGTACAGTCTCGGAGACCATAATTCCCACAATGCAAGGCTCCATTCTGACCCTCTGCACTAAGACAAGAGAAACCATGATCTGCTCCATTACATGGAAATTGAAGAGAGAACCTTAGGTTGCTGAGATGGGCAAAGTTTGAGTGCCTCTCCTACAGACAGGTTTCAGAGTAGCAGCCATGTTAGTCTGAGTTTATGCTCAGATAAATTTGTTAGTGCCACAAGTACTCCTGTTCCTCCTACAGACACTTATCCTCAGTTTGAAAGCCGGTTACATCTTCTGACAACAGGTCTGGCCATAAGCATAAGCAAAGCAGGCAGCTATTCAGAGCCCCACATCCCGCACAAGCTCTGCTCCTCGTCGGAATGCCCTGTCTCTCTCTCTCTCCTTCTCCGGTTGCAGAGACAACTCACGGCCGGATCCCAGGCTGGCCTTGCTGCAGCGGGTTTAGAAGTAGGAATGGCGGGGGGAGATTAGTAAGCATCGGAGGTGGAAAGTGCATCATTAATGACCCCTGAGCCACATGCGCTAGGGCGGGAAGTGTGGCATGCAGTTAGGTGGGCGGCTCAGGCCCCATGCCCAGTTATTATGCCAAGACAAGATGCATCTACGGTTAGAACTCCTCAAAGAGATAGAGAGAGAACAAAAATATTTACCATTAGAAAACGTCTGGGGGGTAACGTGTTGCTGGAGGTGCCTCTCCCCTGTTTAACATTATAAAAAAGTGATTTAGAAACAGTGTCCAGCAAGAAGCCTACCTTTTTAAAATTTCAATTATTTCTTATTCTCTGCCTCTCAGATTTGCAAAGATTTCCTCCCTTTCCCCCACCCCAATGAGCCTGGCACAGAGGCCTGAGCTGGTACCATCAAACCACTCCATCACCCAATCCATCACAACCCATAGCAGACCGCTGGGGCGGTCCCCTCCCATGTCCTCTGACGCAAAGAGGCAGGATTCTCATGCTACAGGCTGGGGGTGAGGGGATGAAAGACCGAGGTGCAAAGAGAAGCAGTGTTAGTTGGTTAGTATTGAAGATGTCTCCTCGTTCGGTTTGATGCTATTGCAGACGAGCTCTTCGCTATCTAGGCAGCAGAGTGTCGCCCACGCAACAGGATCAAATTTGGGGGGGATGTGTAAGGGGTTGTGAGCTACAGCAGGCGTGTGTGATGGGTGCAAAGGAGTCTGAGCATAAGGGCAACGAAGAGGATCTGGGACCATACGGTCTTGGCTGTATGAGAAAAGGTGCACTGGTCTGATTTAAAAATCCATGTAGTTACATTGGTGCAGACCTCCTAAGAAGAGCGTGGCAGGAAACACAAGCAGGAGAGGTGTAAGGAGGAGTACGCCCAAGTAACTCCCAGCACACACTAACATACACCCTCTTCTGCTCCTTCACCATATAGCAGTTTAGACCCCCTAGCGCCCACCTATTGATTTGTAACTGCCCATCACCTGGGAATCTGGCCCTTGTATCACCAGCTTCAAGTCAGTAGCAGGGCCAGGAGCTGTATTCTGCCATGAACTGCATGGCAAATATCCCCCCGGGACAATCCCATGAAAAGCACCCGTGGAATGAACCCAACCAGCCTGGCAGGGGCTGGAGCAGTTCCTGGGAGACAAAGGGAAGGGGCACACAGCCCCATTGAGCCAGGCTGCAGGGGGCTCAGGGAGGGGCAGACATGTCACAGAAGGCAAAGATATGGGGGGGAGGGATAGCTCAGTGGTTTGAGCATTGGCCTGCTAAACCTAGGGTTGTGAGTTCAATCCTTGAGGGGCTCACTTAGGGATCTGAGGCAAAATCAGTACTTGGTCCTGCTAGTGAAGGCAGGGGGCTGGACTTGATGACCTTTCAAGGTCCCTTCCAGTTCTAGGAGATAGGATATCTCAATTAAATTAAAATAAGTATGAGGAAGAGAGGTCCTAGAGGAGAGGCTTCAGGAGCAGGCAGTATGCTGCTACCTGGGGCAGGGAGACAGGCAGCTCCAGGGAGGTTGAGGCTTGGTACAGGGAGTTCCAGGGAGGCCAGGCCCAAATACAGAGGGCTCCGGGGTACATGCATGTGACACACATGCTGGTGGGGTTGCTCTAGGAAGGCTGAGGCCTGGCCAGGGGGTGGGGGGACCTGATGAGGAGGCTGGAGCCTGAGAGCTGGAGTGAGGAGGTGAGAGGGGGAGCTCGGCTGGGAGGAGGGAGTGTTGAAACGAGGACCCTTGCGTAGAACCTGCCTCCACTTTCAGCCCTGCTCTCACTGTGGTCTCAAGGCCCATGGGTGCCTGAGCCAGCACGAAGGAGGTGAAGGGAGGAGTCACAGCCAAGCCAAAACGGACCAGGTCTAGGCAGCACCAGCAGTGAAGTCTAGAGCTGCCGCACTCAGGGGAGACTGGGGGCTGAGGAACAAAGCGCCAACTGCTGCTCTCATTAAAATCGACGGTGGAGATCCCAGGGCCTTCACTAGGGTCAGGATTGAGCCTAACCCAGGCTTGGGCTTTGCTTCCCCCATGGGTACTACATGACTGTGTGGATCCCTGCCTAGTAAGACGGATCCATGGCAGCAGGCCAGAAGGAGCGGCGGGGGGGGAGGGGGGAGAAGAGTCATTTCTCCACACGCTGGTCCTCCTGGGGGCCGCCTGAGCCAATTCCTCACCCCTCCACAGAGGAAGAGCGGAGCAGATGGGCCTGACCCAAGGACCAGGAACCTGGCAGCACAGAGAAGGTGAGCGTTTGGGCAGTGCTTCCCCCCATACGTGCACAGCCCATGTGGAACTGATTATCCCCCAGGGATGGCGAGGCGACGAGAGACAATCAGAGCGTCTGAGCAAAGCGCTTAATGAGAAACAAACTGCAGAGGCAGGCGAGACCAAGCGGAGCGGACAGGATGGAGCCGAAGAGCGGAAGAAGGTGAGAAGGAAAAGAGAGAGGAGTGCGATCTGCTCCCAGACGCATCAGGTCCTCGGCTCTCTCAGCGCTCAATACGGGGCAAATCCTAACTGGCGCCCAGGATCCTACTCTGCCACCAGGATTTGCCCCAAATGTCCCTGCTGGACAAAGCAGGTGTTGGGGGGGATGGATGCCCCCAGGGCACACGGGGCAGGGGTTTAACTCCCTTCCTCTGCATCAACAAAGAGGGGGTATCTCCTGCATGGTTAGTCAATTGTGACTGTGGGGGCATTCAGCAGGATGTCTTGTAGATGCACCAGGAAACGCTGCCCCAGCCCCCCCATGCCCCTTCCCACCTTAGAACACCGGGTAACATCTTACAGCTGCTCAAGCCAATTGCACTGATGCAAACGTCATATATCTACCTTGGGCATAGGTCTGCACTCCCCATGTTGGGGTAAAGGGGGGACAGACTGGAGCCTTGGGGAAAGAACAGGCCCTCTAAGGGAGGCAGACCGGCCTGTAATACACTCGCCCCATTATGGCCAAAAGAATGAGCGGGACGTGAGGCAGGATTGGGGAGTCCAGCTGCAGGGGATTAGGCAACCTGGTTCAGGGCTGCCCAATGAGTTTTGGGAGTAGCTCAGGGAGATCAGTAATGGGATAAGGAGCCTTGAACCCCGACTTGAACCCAGCAGCGACCAAAAGCCATTGCTAGCCAAAGTTTGGTCGGTGCCCCCAAAATAAGTTGGGTGGGTCTCAGCCCACGGACAGAGGTCCATGCCATAGAACGCGCTGTCACAGTTGGCACCAATTGGCCTGCTGGCTGGCAGACTAAGCAGTGACTGAATTAGTTCCCTATTAATGCTGCCCTGCATGGCATGACCCCAGATACCCTGGATAATACGGGGGCAGAAAAGATGTGTGACCAGGTGCACCCCTCTATTCATACTGAAAAGGGTAGAGCAGTCTGGTAGAGGGGCTCACAGGATCCGCGCTATTAAAAATGGGAAAAGGCCTAACCAAATGCAAGGTCCCTCTATACCCAACGGCAGACCCTGCCTCAGTTTCTCCTTGTGTCTGATGGCTCTATTAGTTGCTGAAGCGATTTACCCCGCTGGCTAAGTCCCAAAGTTCACCCCAAAGAATCCAAACCAACACAAACCCAGATCTTTTGCCCAGGGTTCATTCCTCCCTCTGAAGGTCTGTCCTCCTCCACCAATCTTCCAGCCCACCTGGGATCTAATCAGCCCCTTGGTAGCAGCAGAGGTCTCTAGATGGCAGCACAGTGGGAGCCCAGGCCCACCCTCCACTATGGGTTCTCAGGCTTGGTGACCCCATACAGCCAGACTATCTAACCCCACGCTGCCCAGTCTTCTTCCTGTAGAGCCAGCCCTCCTGCTCGTTAAAGAGCCCTGACTTCTCAGTCTCCTCTCCCTGGAGTCCCTGGGTCAGCAGCCCCACAGGCTGCTCTTAGTTCCCAGCAGGCCTGCTCTTAGCCACCTGACTTTCGTCCCTCCTCTTCTCCACAGCGGGAGTCAAACCACGTCTGGTGGATGCAGCTGTGCCCCAGCTGCCCGGTGACCCCAGAGCATGCAATCCATCGGCATCCCCCCAGAGAGAGGGGGAGCCAGGTACTAAACTGATACATACTGGAACTCACGCTCATTGGGATTCCCGGTGACCCACAAGCCACAAAGCTGGAGACACGAGAACACAGGGTGTGTCACTCCTGATCGGATCTCTGCTCCATGCTTCAGAGAAAAGCAAAAATCCACCCCACACCACTGGCTCTTCCATTCTGTAGACGTTTTGCAAGAGCAAGATCCCTTCACAGACCATCTCTTCTCCCAATCCCCCATGCATGCCTCATTCTGCAGACCACCAATTGCCCTCAATAGCTCTGGCTCTTAAAGCATCTCTTCAAGGTACCTGGGAAGGGGGTGGGGGATGTTCCTCTTTCCCAGTTCCTGGCCTCCTGCCCATCTGGGTCCACCTCCGATGCCAGAAGCGCCCCATAAGCCCATGGGACCAAGGGCAAAGGATTCTAGGAGCATCTGAGGAGGACCCGTTGCAAGGCTGAGTGTGGGTCACTGTATGATGAAACTCAAGAACCGCTGCCCTAAGGCCAAACTACATTTCGTTCCCCTGCTCCAATCATGTTTCCTGCTGATTCATGGCTCCGGCTTCCAAGCTGCCAGCTGCGCTATGCTCCGCCCCAGACACACACGCACTTTCCCTGCATCCACTAACAGCCTAATACAGAGGGGATGCAATGGGGAAGCAGCGCTGGCATCTGGGGAGCATGCTATATCGCAATGCAGGGGCAGTGCTGGTGCGTCTGGGGAGCGTGCTATATTGCAATGCAGGGGCAGTGCTGGTGCGTCTGGGGAGCGTGCTATATTGCAATGCAGGGGCAGCACTGGGGCGTCTGGGGAGCGTGCTATATCGCAATGCAGGGGCAGCACTGGGGCGTCTGGGGAGCGTGCTATATCGCAATGCAGGGGCAGTGCTGGGGCGTCTGGGGAGCGTGCTATATTGCAATGCAGGGGCAGTGCTGGTGCGTCTGGGGAGCGCACTAGATCGCAATGCAGGGGCAGCACTGGGGCGTCTGGGGAGCGTGCTATATCGCAATGCAGGGGCAGTGCTGGTGTCTGGGGAGCGTGCTATATCGCAATGCAGGGGCAGCACTGGGGCGTCTGGGGAGCGTGCTATATCGCAATGCAGGGGCAGCACTGGGGCGTCTGGGGAGCGCACTAGATCGCAATGCAGGGGCAGTGCTGGGGCGTCTGGGGAGCGTGCTATATCGCAATGCAGGGGCAGTGCTGGGGCGTCTGGGGAGCGCACTAGATCGCAATGCAGGGGCAGCACTGGGGCGTCTGGGGAGCGTGCTAGATCGCAATGCAGGGGCAGCGCTGGCACGTCTGGGGAGCGTGCTATATCGCAATGGGGAGGCAGTGCTGGTGCGTCTGGGGAGCGTGCTATATCGCAATGCAGGGGCAGCGCTGGGGCGTCTGGGGAGCGTGCTAGATCGCAATGCAGGGGCAGCACTGGGGCGTCTGGGGAGCGTGCTAGATCGCAATGCAGGGGCAGCACTGGGGCGTCTGGGGAGCGCACTAGATCGCAATGCAGGGGCAGTGCTGGGGCGTCTGGGGAGCGCACTATATCGCAATGCAGGGGCAGCACTGGGGCGTCTGGGGAGCGTGCTATATCGCAATGCAGGGGCAGCGTTGGGGCGTCTGGGGAGCGCACTAGATCGCAATGCAGGGGCAGTGCTGGGGCGTCTAGGGAGCGCACTAGATCGCAATGCAGGGGCAGCACTGGGGCGTCTGGGGAGCGCACTAGATCGCAATGCAGGGGCAGTGCTGGGGCGTCTGGGGAGCGTGCTATATCGCAATGCAGGGGCAGCACTGGGGCGTCTGGGGAGCGTGCTATATCGCAATGCAGGGGCAGCACTGGGGCGTCTGGGGAGCGTGCTATATCGCAATGCAGGGGCAGCACTGGGGCGTCTGGGGAGCGTGCTAGATCGCAATGCAGGGGCAGTGCTGGCACGTCTGGGGAGCGTGCTATATCGCAATGCAGGGGCAGCGTTGGGGCGTCTGGGGAGCGTGCTATATCGCAATGCAGGGGCAGCACTGGGGCGTCTGGGGAGCGTGCTATATCGCAATGCAGGGGCAGCGTTGGGGTGTCTGGGGAGCGTGCTATATCGCAATGCAGGGGCAGTGCTGGGGTGTCTGGGGAGCGCACTATATCGCAATGCAGGGGCAGCACTGGGGCGTCTGGGGAGCGTGCTAGATCGCAATGCAGGGGCAGCGTTGGGGCGTCTAGGGAGCGTGCTAGATCGCAATGCAGGGGCAGCACTGGGGCGTCTAGGGAGCGCACTAGATCGCAATGCCGGGGCAGCGTTGGGGCGTCTGGGGAGCGCACTAGATCGCAATGCAGGGGCAGCGTTGGGGCGTCTGGGGAGCGCACTATATCGCAATGCAGGGGCAGCACTGGCGCGTCTGGGGAGCGCACTATATCGCAATGCAGGGGCAGCACTGGCGCGTCTGGGGAGCGCACTATATCGCAATGCAGGGGCAGTGCTGGGGCGTCTGGGGAGCGTGCTATATCGCAATGCAAGGGCAGTGCTGGGGCGTCTGGGGAGCGTGCTATATCGCAATGCAGGGGCAGCACTGGCGCGTCTGGGGAGCGCACTAGATCGCAATGCAGGGGCAGTGCTGGGGCGTCTGGGGAGCGTGCTATATCGCAATGCAGGGGCAGCGCTGGGGCGTCTGGGGAGCGTGCTATATCGCAATGCAGGGGCAGTGCTGGGGCGTCTGGGGAGCGCACTATATCGCAATGCAGGGGCAGCACTGGCGCGTCTGGGGAGCGTGCTAGATCGCAATGGGGAGGCAGTGCTGGCGCGTCTGGGGAGCGTGCTATATCGCAATGGGGAGGCAGTGCTGGCGCGTCTGGGGAGCGTGCTATATCGCAATGCAGGGGCAGCACTGGCGCGTCTGGGGAGCGTGCTAGATCGCAATGCAGGGGCAGTGCTGGCGCGTCTGGGGAGCGTGCTATATCGCAATGCAGGGGCAGCGCTGGGGCGTCTGGAGAGCGTGCTAGATCGCAATGCAGGGGCAGTGCTGGCGCGTCTGGGGAGCGTGCTATATCGCAATGCAGGGGCAGCGCTGGGGCATCTGGGGAGCGTGCTAGATCGCAATGGGGAGGCAGTGCTGGCGCGTCTGGGGAGCGTGCTATATCGCAATGCAGGGGCAGCACTGGCGCGTCTGGGGAGCGTGCTAGATCGCAATGCAGGGGCAGTGCTGGCGCGTCTGGGGAGCGTGCTATATCGCAATGCAGGGGCAGCGCTGGGGCGTCTGGAGAGCGTGCTAGATCGCAATGCAGGGGCAGTGCTGGCGCGTCTGGGGAGCGTGCTAGATCGCAATGCAGGGGCAGTGCTGGGGCATCTGGGGAGCGTGCTAGATCGCAATGCAGGGGCAGTGCTGGGGCGTCTGGGGAGCGTGCTATATCGCAATGCAGGGGCAGTGCTGGGGCGTCTGGAGAGCGTGCTAGATCGCAATGCAGGGGCAGTGCTGGGGCGTCTGGAGAGCGTGCTAGATCGCAATGCCGGGGCAGCGTTGGGGCGTCTAGGGAGCGCACTATATCGCAATGCGGGGCAGTGCTGGGGCGTCTGGGGAGCGCGCTAGATCGCAATGCAGGGGCAGCACTGGGGCGTCTGGGGAGCGTGCTAGATCGCAATGCAGGGGCAGCGCTGGCACGTCTGGGGAGCGCGCTATATCGCAATGCAGGGGCAGCGCTGGGGCGTCTGGGGAGCGCACTAGATCGCAATGCAGGGGCAGCACTGGGGCGTCTGGGGAGCGCACTAGATCGCAATGCAGGGGCAGCACTGGGGCGTCTGGGGAGCGTGCTAGATCGCAATGCAGGGGCAGCACTGGGGCGTCTGGGGAGCGCACTATATCGCAATGCAGGGGCAGTGCTGGGGTGTCTGGGGAGCGCACTATATCGCAATGCAGGGGCAGCACTGGGGCGTCTGGGGAGCGTGCTATATCGCAATGCAGGGGCAGCACTGGGGCGTCTGGGGAGCGTGCTATATCGCAATGCAGGGGCAGCACTGGGGCGTCTGGGGAGCGCGCTAGATCGCAATGCAGGGGCAGCACTGGGGCGTCTGGGGAGCGCACTAGATCGCAATGCAGGGGCAGCACTGGGGCGTCTGGGGAGCGCACTAGATCGCAATGCAGGGGCAGTGCTGGGGCGTCTGGGGAGCGCACTATATCGCAATGCAGGGGCAGCACTGGGGCGTCTGGGGAGCGTGCTAGATCGCAATGCAGGGGCAGCACTGGGGCGTCTGGGGAGCACACTAGATCGCAATGCAGGGGCAGCACTGGGGCGTCTGGGGAGCGCACTAGATCGCAATGCAGGGGCAGCACTGGGGCGTCTGGGGAGCGCACTAGATCGCAATGCAGGGGCAGTGCTGGGGTGTCTGGGGAGCGCACTAGATCGCAATGCAGGGGCAGTGCTGGCACGTCTGGGGAGCGTGCTATATCGCAATGCAGGGGCAGCACTGGGGCGTCTGGGGAGCGCACTAGATCGCAATGCAGGGGCAGTGCTGGGGTGTCTGGGGAGCGTGCTATATCGCAATGCAGGGGCAGCACTGGGGCGTCTGGGGAGCGCACTAGATCGCAATGCAGGGGCAGTGCTGGGGTGTCTGGGGAGCGTGCTATATCGCAATGCAGGGGCAGCACTGGCGCGTCTGGGGAGCGCACTAGATCGCAATGCAGGGGCAGTGCTGGGGTGTCTGGGGAGCGCACTATATCGCAATGCAGGGGCAGCACTGGGGCGTCTGGGGAGCGTGCTATATCGCAATGCAGGGGCAGTGCTGGGGCGTCTGGGGAGCGCACTAGATCGCAATGCAGGGGCAGTGCTGGGGTGTCTGGGGAGCGTGCTATATCGCAATGCAGGGGCAGCACTGGCGCGTCTGGGGAGCGCACTAGATCGCAATGCAGGGGCAGTGCTGGGGTGTCTGGGGAGCGCACTATATCGCAATGCAGGGGCAGCACTGGGGCGTCTGGGGAGCGTGCTAGATCGCAATGCAGGGGCAGCGCTGGCACGTCTGGGGAGCGTGCTATATCGCAATGGGGAGGCAGTGCTGGTGCGTCTGGGGAGCGTGCTATATCGCAATGCAGGGGCAGCGCTGGGGCGTCTGGGGAGCGTGCTAGATCGCAATGCAGGGGCAGCACTGGGGCGTCTGGGGAGCGTGCTAGATCGCAATGCAGGGGCAGCACTGGGGCGTCTGGGGAGCGTGCTATATCGCAATGCAGGGGCAGCACTGGGGCGTCTGGGGAGCGTGCTATATCGCAATGCAGGGGCAGCACTGGGGCGTCTGGGGAGCGCACTAGATCGCAATGCAGGGGCAGTGCTGGGGCGTCTGGGGAGCGCACTATATCGCAATGCAGGGGCAGCACTGGGGCGTCTGGGGAGCGTGCTATATCGCAATGCAGGGGCAGTGCTGGGGCGTCTGGGGAGCGCACTAGATCGCAATGCAGGGGCAGCACTGGGGCGTCTGGGGAGCGCACTAGATCGCAATGCAGGGGCAGCACTGGGGCGTCTGGGGAGCGTGCTATATCGCAATGCAGGGGCAGCACTGGGGCGTCTGGGGAGCGCACTAGATCGCAATGCAGGGGCAGCACTGGGGCGTCTGGGGAGCGCACTATATCGCAATGCAGGGGCAGCACTGGGGCGTCTGGGGAGCGTGCTAGATCGCAATGCCGGGGCAGCACTGGGGCGTCTGGGGAGCGTGCTATATCGCAATGCAGGGGCAGCACTGGGGCGTCTGGGGAGCGTGCTATATCGCAATGCAGGGGCAGCACTGGGGCGTCTGGGGAGCGCACTAGATCGCAATGCAGGGGCAGTGCTGGGGCGTCTGGGGAGCGCACTATATCGCAATGCAGGGGCAGCACTGGGGCGTCTGGGGAGCGTGCTATATCGCAATGCAGGGGCAGTGCTGGGGCGTCTGGGGAGCGCACTAGATCGCAATGCAGGGGCAGCACTGGGGCGTCTGGGGAGCGCACTAGATCGCAATGCAGGGGCAGCACTGGGGCGTCTGGGGAGCGTGCTATATCGCAATGCAGGGGCAGCACTGGGGCGTCTGGGGAGCGCACTAGATCGCAATGCAGGGGCAGCACTGGGGCGTCTGGGGAGCGCACTATATCGCAATGCAGGGGCAGCACTGGGGCGTCTGGGGAGCGTGCTAGATCGCAATGCCGGGGCAGTGCTGGGGCGTCTGGGGAGCGTGCTAGATCGCAATGCAGGGGCAGTGCTGGGGCGTCTGGGGAGCGTGCTAGATCGCAATGCAGGGGCAGTGCTGGGGCGTCTGGGGAGCGTGCTAGATCGCAATGCAGGGGCAGCACTGGGGCGTCTGGGGAGCGTGCTATATCGCAATGCAGGGGCAGCACTGGGGCGTCTGGGGAGCGTGCTATAAAGCAGCGTTGCCATTTCTGGGGAGCACAAACCGCCCCTTTGGGGAGCACTTTAGCAGGGTGACTGACACCTCCACCAGTGACAGTGCATCTCACAGACATGTTTTCTCCCTATGGAACCACAAAGCCTCAAGTCCAGAGCTAAGCGCACAACTGCGGGCCTGCTGCTTTCCTCTGGCGTCTCTAACAGCGGTCGGAACGAGCCCCTCCCATCGTGTGAGGCTGACCTGCCCCAACGCACTGCAGAGCACTTTAATCAACAGGGCGGGGCGGGTTTGGGGGCTGTTGAAAAGGCTGCTTTAGAGAATAAACATAAATACATAAGGTCATTGGCCTCCCCTCCTCCGATCCTGGAGCCAGGGTGGGAGTCATGAGGGCTGGCCCCTGCTCTGCTCAGAGGCATGTTATTCATTATCTGCATTTTTAGAAGCAGCAATAAAAAGCAGAAAAATGAAAAACACCGGCCGCGGCCTAATGAAACTGTCATTCAAATGAAGCCACCCTGCTTCCTGCTGGCTGGTGTGAGCTGAAAGAGACCTGCATGCGGAGCCTGCTCCCAGCGGCCCTTCAAACACACCGCGTTCAATTTCAAAGCTCTCGGCCTGGGGAGCAGGTTTGCAATCCCCTCCCTGGAAACTTTATTCCCCTTCAACTGATGAAGTATTTCAGAGGAAATGGAGAAGGAAGGGGGAAGGGGAGGGCAGGGGGGAGCAAGGGAAGCTGTTTGCTGAGACACAGCCGTAAAACAAAAAAGAGCAGTTATAAATATCCAAGCAGGTACCCAAGCCTCCTGCCTGACTATAAATCTGTCGGCCGGGCATCCCTGCAGGGAAGGCGGGATTGGCTGCCTGTTAGTCCCAGATGGCAGCACAATCCTACACTGTTCGAGGCGGGCGCAGTTAGGGGACTCAGATGCACTCCCATGCTACCAACCGTGCCGGGCTGGACCCTGCTCTCACTCACACTGATCAGCACAGCCGGGTGTAGCCTGGGGCAGAGCGTGGCTCACCAGACAAAGGCCGAGCAATGCTGGAAGCTGGCCCAGTGTGAAAGGGACGCTATGTCCGTAACTCAAATGGCTGCGGGAGGAAGGAGCGGCAGAATGGATGCAGTGAACAGACCCCTTGGGATGAGTCCAGAGTGGAGCATCAGCGGCTAGTCAGGATTGGGGTGGCCAGTGTTACTACTAAAATGCTTTGTGGCTGTATTTAATTTCATGCATGGAGGTGAGTTAATGGGAAGATAAACTAGGTGTACTGAATCGCACAGGAAAATGTTTTCTAAGGGGCTGGGAAAACATGAAAGGAGATTCTTTGGCCAAGGTTTTCGGAAGTGACTAGTGATCTTGGGGCTCAACTTGATGAGATACCTTAAATGTCTGAGCACTGAGACCCTCTAAAAATCAGGCCCCACGAGCTGTGTTTCCTAAATCCCTAGACACTGCTGAAAATCTTGACCCTCATCAGAACATTATCCTGAAACCCTGTACAGGCCTCAAATAAGGACCTCAAAACACTAGCTAGACATTAAAGCATTAGGCTCCGGTGCCCTGGAAGGTAGGTATTATCCCTATTTTACTGGTGGGTAAACAGAAGCACGTACAGAAGAAGAAATGACTTGCCTAAGGTTACAGAGTGAGTCAGTGGCAGAGCTAGGAGTGGAACCCAGGTGTCCAGAGCACCCAGTTCTCAACTCTAACCACTAGACTACCCAGGCACAGAAGGAATGGCTAGGCCAGAGGATGGAAGGAGCCCTGCCCGACTTGTGCACAGAGAATGCAAGGGAATATCTGAAAAAATCAAACATATTTATAAAGATATTGAAGTACCTAAAGATGCAAATAGGGGCCGAGTGGGAATTACAAAGCTCTAAGCAGGTTAGGCGACTAAATGCAATTGAAGTCAATGGCCGTTATGCACCTAATTCTGCTAGGCAATCCGCATCTTTAGGCACCTAAACACCTTGAAAAATCTGGCCCCTCATCTTTTTCCCTGTTAAGATCATAGAAAAAAACCTGCCGTCTGTAGAAGAAAGATTCTCTCAAGGGAATCTGCAACCCAATTTACTATACCGCTGGATTTTTTTTTTTTTTTTGTAGAAAACTGAGGTGTTGACATGAGAGTGGGCGAAACGTAAATATGGTATGGAACTTCAAAGAAAGGCGAGGAGGCAGGTCCTGGCCATGACTGCCGTTAGTTTAGTTTTTATTCATATTCAATTAATAAGGGAGGGTAGGGAAAAAATCACTAAACTTCTGGAAGATAATGAAAACGTGAGCAATGGTTTATAAAGACTAGATCTGGTCACTCAATTGCACTTTTTTTTGTTTGTTAGAGTAACACAACTGTGATTGGAAAATGGACAGTAGGAGGATCGAAAAGAGGCTGAAAGGCCATGGAAAAAGGGTAATAAGAAGCATCAAAGCAAGGGGAGGTACCACAGAGACTAACGTTATTAATTATTATTTATCATTTGTACTGTGGTAGCACCTAAGAGCCCTAGTCCTGGGCCAGGAGCCCATAATGCTAGGCACTGTACAAACACAGAATGAAAAGACACTTCCTGTCTCAGAGAGCTTAGGTCTGGTCTAGTTGAATCTCTTCGTTAATGACGCAGAACCAAGGATTAAGCTGCCCATTCATTACATTTACAGATAAATCTATATTGGAGGAGCTGAAAACACCAGGGAGGACAGAGAAATACCAAGGGAGCCAGAGTGACTGGAAACGTGATCAGAAAACAACCCGAACACAATGAGATTCAACTCAGAGGAAACGCAAGTACTAATACACCCAGGGGCACTAACTTCCCAAGCAGAGCTATACAATGGGAAGGAGAGACTGGAGAAGCAGCAGGGCCGGGAGACGTCTAGGGGTGATGGTGGACAATAATTCAGACAGGCATTTGCAGTGCAACATTGCCCCCCAAAAAGCCGGAAGCAGCTTGGGGCTGCCTAGGTAGAAGCATCACATCCCGGAGCAGGGAGGCACTAGTTCCTCTCCATGGGGTCGATCCTGTTCCCGCTGAAGTTAATGGGAGCTTTGCCATTGATTTCAACAGGTGTGAGAACAGGATCCAGTTGGCTCTGGTGCAAGAGCACCAGGGAGTAAATCCCTTGGTACCAGAAAGATATTGACAAACTGCAGGGTGTTCACAGGAGAGGAACACAGATGTTCGGGGCGGTAAGAGGGAGAGATGAATAGAAGTAAATACACAGAGATTGGCTCACTGAAGTCTAAGGGGGAACAGGATAACAGGACACACATCTGTAAACACCAAGGAAGGAGTGAGATTATTTAGGGGGGCGAAAGGGGGTAGAATTAGGCGTAATGTGATGAAATTAAGGAAGGGAAAACTTGGGGTCTGAATGTCAGGAAAGTTTTCCTGGCAGAGAGATCTCTGAGGGTGGGGAATTATCTCCCAGAAGGCAGGGGTGGGAGCCCGGTTCCTTGGGAGGTGTAAAGTTAGACTGGACAGATCACGTGTGTGAAATAGGGGGACAGTCACAGGCCAAGGAGAGGGACGAGATGGGCTGTCCTGGTGCTAGCTTGTAGAACGAAGCTGCCTCATGTGCAGGGCATTTTCTGTGCCTGCACAGCAGGGGCTTTAAGAGCTAAATCTCTTAGTTGCTTTTAATTCCTTTTTTATTTTGCAGTAAGAGCTAACATGGTTACAGCAATTTGTGGACTTAATCACTTCCCAAATGTAACATTTTTTTAAATCAAATCAGCTGTTAAGCTGTGCAAGCATCTGAAACTAGTAAAACTTCTATCTCTGTTTGATGTTTTACAATTTGAAAACACAGAGAAAAAAAAGCTGATTTTGGGGGCTGTTGGGTTTTGTTTTTTCATTTTTGCAAGACAATTGTTGGTGGGCTGAGACCTCACGGTGCCAAGTTCCTGCTGGGAACAGACTCACGTCCAAATCTTAACTCCCCCCTCATCCTTCCCCAAAGACTAGAGGATAACAACACAAGGGAAGATAACAGCTAGCCCAGAACAAAGCTTCAGATTCCTCATTCGAGGCATTCTAATTCTTTTCCTAGAGAACTTTCCCATGTGTCTGCTCAAAAGTGTGCGAGTGTGAGAACAGGACTGGGCGTGCATGTGCAACTATCCACGTGACCATGTGCACAAGAGCACGTGAGTGAATGTACATGTACCCCATACAGCTGTCTGCAATTACAATACATGCTGTCATGTAATATATATAGATCTATGTATTAATGAAGCCTGTACAAAAGACTCCCCCACCCTTGCTAGATTACTGAGAAACATCCTCAAACATACTGAGTCCAATTCTAGTCCAGTTCTATTAAACAACCAATTATTGTTGGTCCATTTGAACTAAAGGAGACTCTCCAATTACCGGACACACACACACACACACACACAGACCCACCCACCCCTGTGCTGCCCTTTAGAATACCTAGATTTCTTGTGGGGGGAAAACTCCACAATGTCTTGGAAGCCTGAAGAGTGGGACCCGGAGCCAACTGTTTGGCTGTACAGAGACAGATCAGAGAATAAACCTTTCACAGCAGTGTTGACCCTCTCTATATAGCTCTGGATCCCAGGCTGGTGAGTGTTACAGGTAGGAGAGGGAGCATTCAGTGAACTTCATTGGAGTCTGGGGCAGCAGCCTTGTAAGCAAGTAGTCTTACTGCAAGAGCGCTGAGACCCACAGCCCAGCCAGAGCGCACACATAGACACACACAGGTGTGATCTAAGCTACAGCTCTCACCTACCTATGCACGTTTTCCCATCAGTGTGCAGCACAAACTTCACATGGCAGCCACACTTGGGCCCTTGGTCTGTATCGTCACACGTGTGTTGGCATCCTCCATTTCCATAGTTGCAGGTCACTGCGGGGGGCAAAGAACCCACAGTCAAGAAGTCGGCAACAGCCTAGAGCAGGTTCCAAACATCATCATCTTACGCTTTTGATCTGGAATGCACATGAGCAGGGGAATGCAGGCTGTCTGGAGATTGGAATTGCCACACCAAACAGTCCCTTTATGCCAGCATCCCATCTTCTGCCACACTAAACAATCCATTTAGTCAGGCATCCTGAGCAGGGCACTGGTCCATCTGACCCAGTACCTGATGTTCAAGCCATTTAGATTGTCTCTAGGGATGTGAGAGAGACGTTCTATCCCTACGGCCCTTTCTGTCTCTGGCCTTTCTTCCCAACCTTGGCAGTTTTTGTCATGGGGACATATCTCCCCAGCTCGATTCACATTGGCCAATGCACCATCCCATGGTAGCAACTTTCAGTTAATACCCAACTGGGCCACGTTTAAACTGGTGTCCAAGAGGTGGAAGGCTGAGAGCCGTGTGAGAAAGCCAGCCGAGGTGAGGTGAGAGGAACGAGTGGCTCTAGAGTGAGTCAGATCTAGATCCTGTCACCCTAGGTTGCGAGTTCAAATCCAGCCTAGGGTCAAGATTTTCAGAAGTGACGAGTGATTCTGGGTGCCCGACTTCAGACACTTTAAAGGGGCTTGAATGTCAGAAAGTGCTGAACACCCGCCCATGAAAATCAGAGCCCCTTAAGGTGCCCCAAGTTGGGCCCTCAAAATTGCTAGTTAGTTTTGAAAATCTTGGCCCTGATTGGTAGTGACTGAAAGTTGTTGCCATTTCATCGCTACTTGGAGGACAATACCTTACACAATTCAAAGGGGAAGTAGGGAGCTGGCATCATGGCCTAGTGGTGGGCTTCCTGCCTATGGTGCTGGAGGTCCCAAGTGCAAATCCTAAGGAAACCCAAGTAGCAGAAATGAAAATAATAATTATTAGCTTGGAGCAGGTGGGATTCTCTGGCCTGTGTTATGCAAGAGATCAGACTAGATGATCACAATGGTCCCATTTAGCCTTCAACTCTATAGGAACAGGAACTGATAGGATAGTCCCAAATACACAGAACAACAGGCTTTAGCTCCAAAACTGCTCCGGGAGACCTTGGATGGTTTAAACTTAAAATTTATGAAAGGATTTAAAATCCAGGGTTTGCAGAAATTTTTAAGCTGAGACGTAATTCTACCTAGTAGATTTAGCTGCCCAATTCCCAATCCCCTAAGCAGCTGGGAAAGTCTCAGCCGCAATGGTTAAAAAGAAATCCTCATCAGCCATTTCTAAGTCTCTGACTTTCCCTGCAGAAATCTTAGCAGAACGACACTACCATGGGGTTTCTTGCTTCTTTCTCATAGGCATCTACTACTTGCCAATGCCAGAGAGCAGGCTAGAAGGACCACTGATCTGGTCCAGCATGGTAATGTTTATTCAGAAATAAAAAAATTGTTATTGGAGATGTGTGGGATTTTCAAAAACTCTTATGTCACTTAGGTGCTTTGAAAATCCAACCCGATGTTCTTCAGCAGGCAGTTACTCGCTGCTGAGAACAAATAAAATAACAATCAAATAAATAAAATATTTAAAAAAAAAATTAAAATCTTGGCAGCAGCAGTGAATTCCTGGCCTGAGATCAGAGGGGCTGACAACAGCGAGTCCCCAGGCAGATGATTCTTGTGGTTCTCTGGTGCCAGTCACTAGGGTGAGATAATCTTCTACTTTAAGACTAAAGCTGATCACACAGCAGGCTCAGCCCAGGAAGAGCAGTGAAGTCCATGCAGCGTTATACCAGAGGTGACGCTGACCCGTTGTCTCTGCAAAAGAATGAGCTCTGAAGCTCTGCGAAGAGGGAGCCACGGGATTTAGTAAAGATCTCACTGGGGGATGTTGAGCCGTCGGGACCCCATTTTAATTACTTCTGTATTATCTGGGGTCGCCTCAGCCTGTGCAGGCAGCGGCCCGGGCCCACGGACACAACGGCATAGGCAAACCACTGGAAAGCTGGGCAGGCAGATAGGCGTCTGCAACAGATGCTGCAAGAGCAGTGAAGGAGGCTGGCTGGAAACACGGCCCTTAAACCTCAGGGAATCTCAACCCATTTGGAACCTGGGTGTTATTAAGCTTTTATTAGGAATCAGGATTCCTGGGTTTTATTTCTAGACAGTGGGAGGAAAGTGCAGAGAAGTGGAAGGTGATGTGGTCTAAATGGTTAGAGCTGGGGGGCGAGGAATGGGCGTCAGGGCTCCTGGGTTCTTTACCTGGATCTGTGAGGTCTAGAGCTTAATGCAGGGTGACTGGGAGTCTAGGATTTGGGGTTTTGTCCCCGGACTTGGGAGAGCAGTGTGGTCTAGCACTCAGAGAAGGAGGAGATGGAGTCAGGACTCCTGAGTCTAGCGCTTATTGCGGGAAGTTTGGCCACTAGGGGTCTTAGGTTCATTTCCTTGGGTAGGTGGAGAGGGCGGCCTAGAGCAGGGGGTGGGAGTCTGGAGAGCCACGTATTAGCTTTACAAAGGAATGGTGGTTGCCATGGAGCTGCCTCAAGGCCCAAAGCCCCCTGAGAAAGGTGGGTCTCATGACACGAGGCTGGGCTGGTATCCCCCATGCTGAAGCCATAAGCAAAGGTGGGGAGAGGAGCAGCCAGGCACCGGGCTCTTACATTTGCAGTCCCGCTGGTTCTTGGTGAGCTCAAAGCCCGGACGGCACTCGCAGGCGATGCCCCCCTTGGGGGTCTCCCGGCAGATGTGGGCACAGCCGTGGTTCTTGTTCATGCAGTTCATTCCTTCTAAAAGAGAGAAGAAAACACATAAAAGCGCCACCGCTCCCCGGCAGGGCTCGGGCCATAGGGCCAGGGAGGGTCTGGGATGAAGGGTGAGTTTCTCTCATGCTGGCTGAGATTGAATACAAGATGGTCACTATCTCAGAGGGGCTGGATTACTTGGGCACAGCCTAGAGCCAAGCCCAGCCTGCACTGAAAC
This sequence comes from Chrysemys picta bellii, assembly GCF_011386835.1. Classification (NCBI taxonomy): domain Eukaryota; kingdom Metazoa; phylum Chordata; order Testudines; family Emydidae; genus Chrysemys; species Chrysemys picta. Next base: position 24,468,318 of record NC_088794.1, on the reverse strand, counting down.
CTCTGTTGCCTGTGACTGCCTGGGGGAAGCATCCCACAGCCCTGCCTAGCGCTCTCCGAGGACAGTTGTCCACATAGCCAACTAACACAAGCCCCCCTAAAATCCTCTCCTTGCCCCACATGCACCCAACCGCCACCCCAAAATGCCTTTGACTCCCTACAAACCCCTCTTGCCAGCCTGGGACAGATCCAGCCAGGACATGCCTTCCCCATGTTTGAAACCCAGCCCCACCTTCCCCCTCCCACACATGCCATCCATCGCCACCCATCCTTGGCATGCCCATTCCCCATCTCCATCCACCACAGCACCATCACGTCTTCCTCCTGCCCCACTGCCCACTCTCTCTCCGCCCTCAGTACCCATTTCCCCTCCATTCCTGCTTTGCCCACCCTCAACCTCCACCCCATGCTCAGCCCCCACCGTACATCCCCACTGCGCCCCTCTGCACCCAGGGTCCTTCCCCTCTTCCCCTACCCTCCCCCCACTCTGCCTGCTCGCCACCATCCATAGCCCCCCTCCAATTATCCTCCCCTGATTTGGCCTGTGCCTCTGCTCTGCTCCCCAGTGGCTTCCGCAGCAAGGAGCCGTGCCAAGGTGCCCAGGGCTGTTTCCCTGGGAGGGGCTGGACAGCTCTAGGAGGCTGGACTGTCAACATGACAGAGGCAGCATTAGCTGCTGACGTTGCTGTCTGGGCTATCCAGGCTGCAAACTAAACAGGGCGCTGCTGACTCACGACCCTGGATTGTTTTGACTTTTGCTCTGGTGCATGGAGGCGGAGTCCAGAGCTCCGTCCCGAGCCTGACAGCATCCATCACCCTGTATCGGCCACTTGCCATCAACAGGAGCTGGAGCCAGGCTTCCCCCTGGACACAAAGCGCTGGGAGGGCTGGGCGGGCCTGTCACATTGTATGGAGCAGCTGTTGGGGTTACTATGGGGCCTTGATGTTGGCTCCAGCCCAGCTCCAGCCGCCCCAGGGAGTGGGAGGAGCTGCAGGCACCTGGGGTCACAGTGCTGCCCCAACAGCCTGGCCTCAGCCTGACAACAGCAGCCAGCCCCAGGGCAGCATTCAGCCCTGGGGGAGGTTATGTGGGATGGCAGCACTTCCCAGCCAGGCCAGGGGTGAGGCGTGCATGGCACCCTGTCTGCCCACAGTCCCTCCCCACAACCTACAGAGCACTCCACCCCCGTCATGGCGCCTCTTCTGGCACGGAACACCATGGGGGAACGGCTCCCTGCAGGCCAAGCCAAGAAGCACCCTCTGCAGGCCCACGGTTCAGATTTCTGCTGCCGGCAGCAGCGTGGGTCCCTTCCGCTCTTCACTGTCGCTGTTCTTCTTGACAGGCCGCTGCAGGTGGGAGAGGGCTCGACTCTGCACCTGCAGAGCCGTCCCCGCCAGACAGCGGCACGCGACAGCCTCTTCTACACAGGCTGCCACCGCTGACCCATGGCCCTGGTGCGCTGGTGCATGGCCTGGCCTGCCTTCCCCTCGCGGTGCCTTGGCTCCTGGAAGGGGCTGCACAAGATCAGCCTTGAGCCGCACGTGAGACTGCAAAGGCACAAAGGGTCATTCTGTAATGACCAGGCACAAACGCCGCCTGGAGACTGCCAGCGAAGTCTTAGGAAGGCTGCAACTTGGGGGAAGCAGCCCAGCTTATTCCGCAGCTCACGGAGGAAGGCTGCTGTCAAATCACACGCGCTGGCGCCAGGACTTCTGGGTTCTATTCCCAGCCCTGCCAATGGCTCATTGAATTGGCTACAGGGAGTCATTTCTCTTTGCTATGCCTCAGTTTCCCCATTTGTAAAACAGCGGAGAGGGACGCTGGCCCCCGTCCCCTTTGTAAAGCGACGGGTGTGAATTAGCCCAAAGTAAGATTCTTACTGGCCATGAGAGGGACACACACTAGGAGGGGAAAGCAACATCCGGAGGAACATTTTACCCCAACACACCCTATATCTGGCCAGAGAGCCAGTGCATTGGCCTCTCCCAGTGCTGAAAGCCCAGAGCAACCAACCAGGTCTAATCAACCTCCCGGTCCCACTCCCCCAGGTGGCTCCAACCTCCAGCTCAGCTCATCCCATCCCACCCCCACTCAGGGTGGGGTTGACCAAGACGCAGCCCCAATCCCGTCAAGGCTGGGCCCCTGAGGAGAGCAGAGATCCAGCCAGCTCAGACCCATGATGGAGCATCTCAGACTCAACTAGGCCTGGCCCAATGTGATCAACACGTGTTGGACTGCTGTGTCTTTGATACACATCGCAGACCTCGCTGATGCTGATGGGGCTGCCTTTCATTCCAGCTCAATGGAAGAAGCAACTAAGCTCCTTTATGGAGGAAGGTAACAAATATTAGAAGCCATTGCCCAAGGCGCTGGGCTGCACTGACTTGGAGAACATAAGAGGGGGTTCCCTGGGGACCAGTTACAGATGCAGGAGGTGAGGGCATTGATTGGTTGCAGCTGTGTGTGGGTGTGCGAGGCAGAAAGCCCGAGAAGCAGTCATGAGCATGGCCCTGAGAGGGAGCAGACCCAGAACTCCTTGGGGCACAGGACTGGCCGGTGAGGCAGGCTTGAGAATTGCGAGCAAGGAAATGCTGGTCTGTGCTGGGTTCAGGGAACCAGGACTTCGCATGCCTTCTCAGTAAAGCAATAGGATTGCACCAAACAAATACCGACTCAGATGATCCATTTCTCCTCCTACTGGAAACAACCTGCCAAGGGCCTTGAATATTGGCTAGGCGCTCAGGCCAAGGGATAACAGAACAGTAACTCGTCATCTCAGGGTGGGCCATACGGGGCCTGGGCCTACCAGGGCAGACACGCTAGTGTTGCGGGAATGCCCTGCAGGGGCTACCTGCAAGGGAAGCTTCCCAGAGCCATGCCCCATGCGCAAGCGAGGAGATTGGAACAGGGCGGGTATGGTTGTGATTAGAGGCTCACACACACACACACACACACACACACACAATCAGAGCATTGTTTATGCTGGGTAATAAAGCGCCCAGAGAGAGGGGAAAGGAGCTGGGGACCAGGCAGCGGCAGCTCGCATTCCCATTTCAATGTGTGCCCCAGGGGATTCCTAAGGCAGCAGCGTGGTGCGAGCGGCAAGGTAACTTCTGTCTGTGCCCATAAGCTGCATGAAGTGTTGACAACCGAAGCAGGATTTACATCCTGGCTGCCCTGAGGAGCAGCAAGGGAAAGGGCAGAGGGGGGAGGGTTTGGGGAGCTGCTGGGCTTATGGCTCGTTATTTTAGCCATGCCCCCCCCTCCCCTGCCCCCACACACGCTTCCCTCGGGACAGTCTCCTTTTCCTCTCTGCCCCCACTGCCTGTCCCCTGACTCGGTCCTGGCCCCGAGGCCGAGGAGCTGCTGACGGCTAGAGCCAGACGGGAGACAAGGAAAGGTCACCTGTAACCTCAGCCGCAAAAAGCTGGGTCCAGCGGGTGCTGAATGGAGCATTGACAGGAGTTTATATAACATTTAACAAAACCCACAGCCAGCCGGGGAGAGTGCAGGGACCTGGGGTGGGTACACACACAGCCGGTTCCAGGAAGAGATTCCATGCTGAGCGCTCAGACCCCACCAGTCTGCCCGCCGTGATGCGGCCAATTCAAGGGGAGGGCTCTGGCTCCCTCTGGGGAACGCAGAGTTGCAAACCCAGGGCCTTCTTGGGGTGCTTTATGGTGGGGAAAGGGGAACTAACTGTGTGAACATTTCGTGGGCGCCGCAGGGCAGGTGACTGGCTCGGCTTAGAGGTGTCAGCAACGGCAGCCTTTCCGAAGGGAACTCACTGGAAAATGAGCCAGCAGCTAAGAAAATGGGGGATCCCAAGGGGAAGGGTGTTGGGAGAAGGCACCTCAGGGGGTTGGAGTACCTTGAATAGGGTCAGTGAGATGTCCCACATGCTAAGAGGCACCCTGCTGAAAAAAACACAGAGGGGAGGTGGGGTAGAGGCAGGCCTCGGGGTTCTGTTCTCAGCCTGAGGAGGGGAGTGATGTCCAGTGGTTAGAGCAGGGGGAGCTGGGAGTCAGGACTCCGGGGTTCTAGTCCTGGTTTGAGGACTGGAGTGATGCCTAGTGATCAGAGCAGGGAGGGGACTGGGATTCAGGGCTCCTGGGCTATATTCCTACTTCTCAGCCCTCCGGGTGCCTCCATTAAACTCATTTTTCACATGAGGACAGCCCGGGCTTCTCTGCCCCACATGGAGGCGCCGAGGCTGTGACGTACTTGGCAGCACACAGTATTAAGCAGTTGCCCATTAAGAGCAGGGCTGCAGGAGGTTGTGCCCTTTATGAAATGCCTCAGCATTCCTCTCTGACCCCCAGGGCTTTGCTAGCAGAGAGGGATGTGTCCTGGCCTTTCTGAAGCCAACTCTGACCGTCCCTCCTCAAAGGGAAAGGCCAAAGTCCCCTGCCACAGTGCCTGCTCCCATCCTGCGTCTCTCGCCTTTTACTGCTACATTTTAATTGTCTCTCTTTAGAAACTTGGGCTCCACAGTCTCCTTTCCAGGTCACATAAACCCAGCACCCAGAGGCAAACATGGATCCATGCACAACATAGGGTCACTCCAGGGAGCCAGGGTAGGTCTATAACATGGTCGGAGGCCCGTCTTCTTGCCCTGAGCCCATGCCTTTCCCAGCGGGAGGCACTCGGAGGCAGGGTGCAATGCACTGGAGCAGGGCAACGGGAGGGGTGGGGCGATTCTTTCCCAGGTAGATCAGCACCGGCATCAAGGTGGCTACATGAAGAGGTGAATATGCGGGGGCAGACCCGAAGGAGCATTCTGCCCAGCATGCATGGACAAGCTGCAGTGTGGATGGAGCAACTGCCCCCCCACGGGTCTGGCTGTACAGCAGCGGGGACGGTTCACATCCGCCATCACGCCCCTGCCTCTCCACTGTCACAGAACAAGCAGGGAAGCCCCTGGGATTTCCCCATTACAAATCCATAGCTGACAAGGGCTTGTGTGGTCACTTCCATATTAGTGCCAACGTCCATGGGGCCTAGACTCCAGTCGTTCCACACCCCGGCTGTGTCCCAGATCACCAAGGACTGCATGGGAGGAACACAGCACCGGGCAGTGTTCTGGCAGTGGCTGGGGATAGGTGCACGGGCGGGGTTGGCAGAAGTGTACCCACAGTGTATTAATGGCAATGAACCAAGGGCTCCAGGGCTCGCCGTGCCGTATTCTTCCACTCTAAGGGACTTCCTCCTCCAAGCCTAGCTGGGGTTGCAGGTGGGTCCTGAGTGAGTGGCTGGGGGACATGGGAACTGATACTGTTTTTTGGAGGGATGGGCTGCCTGTTGCCAGCCTTAGGGGAGGCAGGTTCTGCAGTGCCAGGGCTCTGGCTGCGGTACAGTCGGTTGGGTTTTTTGACCCTGCGCTCTCGTCTCACTTCTTTGGATCCCCCTGAGGCTGCACCGGCAGTCCGTGCAGAAGGGGTTAAAGCAGCTAGGCCTGGACCCTGTCTGCCTTACACATGCTGTCCTCGCATCACCTACATGGCAAATCCAGCGCAGCTCTGCTCCAGATAATGGTGATCATCTCTAATTGCAGTGGCAGGCAAGCTGTCCGTAATTATAACCATCCTGTGTTCAAACCACACCAGTCCTGGCCTCCGCGCTGGCTCTGAAAACCGCCACTGTGCTCAGAACCGAGCTCCTTTTCAGTGGCCCTTATTTTGTCCCTGGAGTGAGATTCCTCTCTCCGGTCTTACTGCTCAATCTCTCCTTTAATACCAAGTACCAGGCCTGCCTGGCCAGCCCCTGCCCTCTGAGATCTGCTCTGCACACGCAGTACTTCTGAGCTGTTTGTTGGTGGGAAAAGCAGCCACAGCCCTTTGCCTCTCATCCAAACGGTGGCTTGTCTTGCTTTTTACTGCTTCAATTTACTACCAGCCATAGTTTATGCAACCTGCAGCCACACCACCTTGGGTTCTGATCCTGGCAGCTCTCACCAGCTAAGCTGGGTTAAGACATAGTTGGGAGACCTCCAAAAATAACCCCAGGGCTGCCGAGAGGGCCCGTTGCTGACTGTCTCCTCCAAGTCAGTACTGATGCAATGCCCAAGGATGGTGCAGCTTCAGGACATGTGCCGTCATTAAATATGCCCTAGGATTTCATGTAAGAGCAGGAGAATTTTTGTTCTGGCATGCTGGCCCAGCTCCAGGTTAGGAGAGCTGCAGCTGGCAACTTCACCTGAGCGTAGGATTCTTCTCCACTCGCTCCCCTAAAGCGTCATGCTGAGCTGTTAGACAGCGGCTGCCTTCCATCCCGGGGATGCCTGCGCGTCCAGGGGGGAGGCAGCAATTCCCCTGCATCTGGCCTGTAAAATGCTTGGCACTATAGAGAATGTAAGTTACTACATACACACTACTGTGGAGAGTTATTAACAGAAGACTCCGGCAGCCACGGTAGAAGTCAGGACAGGTAACTGGAATCTCCTTTGGTAACAGGTGCCTCCTGGGAGCCACATTGCACGTTCACACTAGAAGAAGAAGTGTGAACTGCCCTGCTTCACGTCCCGATCCGTCACCTTTGTCCCATCAATGCCTTGGGTCTCACAGCAGGCACCACGTTCTTGAACAGCATAATCTCACCCCGCTGCGCAAGAGTCTCCCACGCAGAGATTCTCCCAGAGACTCTCTCTGCTCAAGTCTCTCCCAGCTGAGCCCCACTTGGCTTGTGCCTTCCCTGCTTGCACCCCTCCTTCATGCCATGCTGGAACCAGGCCCCTTGTTCACAGCTGTGCAAGACATGGGGAACGCAGGGAAGGCACCGTCACGCCAGCACTCAGCCATCTGTCCGCCAGCTCACAGCCATGCCCCTCCCCTGGCATCCTGCGTGCCACGCTGAAATGCAGCAGGCCCAGCTCCCTTGCGTACACCAGCAAGGCCCTGTGCAGGCTGTCAATTTACTGACCTCTATCCCCTCTTTGAAGCTCACATCTCACCATCCTTTTCCCTCCCCTAAGCACGTTCCGCTCTCAGCGAAGGACCCCCCACCTCTAGAACTCACTCGCTGCAGAAGATGCATTTATTGTGTCTTGGTTCTGGTTCTCCTAAATCTGCAGTCACACCCCGGCCACAGCCACAGCTTCAAGGCTTCCCTTGCTACCAGCCTCCAGGTGCGAGGCAATAACAACTCATAAAAAGAGGACGATTAAACCTCATGCTGCAGGGACACTGGTTGATCACCCATAGAAGGTCAGGACGGTCTCTTCCTGTGCCTCCCCACCATCTGCATTGTCCAACTGGCCAGGTACATTATGGGCTTTTCCTCTCTGTTCACTGAATCGCCTGGTATTGCCCATACTTGGAGGCAGGAGAGCGGACTTAATGGCCAGTTCTGATCCTGTACTGCACAGACCGCCTTCCCAGGTTTCTTAATCATTCCTTCCGCACCTCCGTCGCCAGAATGGGATTAGGGTTCTGAGGAGCGCAGCTTTGCCAGGAAGGCAGGATTCCTTCTGGATCAGCCACAGAAACCTCACACCTGCCTGTTCCTGCACTTCCCACTTGCCTCCTGCTTCCTGCCAGCCGAGTAATCCTCCCCTCTTTTAGCCAATGTTTCCTGCTCCTTAAACCATTTATCTATAGACACGCAACTCCGGCTGATAATAAAGGTAAACCCAACTGCTGAAAGAGGCAGATGGGGGAAGGAAGTGGGGAGGGCAGCTTTAATGATGATTTAACTCAGACTGTGAGCTGCTGCTGGGTATTTTCCACCCATTCAAAAGAAGCTGAGCAAGTGTAGAGATGCCAAGAAAACCGGAGACCCAACATAAGTCAGGGGGTTTGGGGCTCAGTCTGAGGGTTGATTTGTTTGGGGCAGAAGGCAGGGGCTTGCATTACTCCTCTGGGTTATCACACTGGGGTTCAGTCCAGCCGAGACACACAGGAGCCTCAGAATTTGGCCTTTCCTTATCTTCCCCTCTGCTGGTGGCTGGGATTGACTGCAGTGATCTCCCTCCGCCTGTGGGTGGGAGCCCCCAGCTGTCTTCAACGCTGGACACCAATGCCGCGACAGGAGGCTGCAGTCTCCCCAAATGAGTCAACAGCGCCACCGACCCAAGCTCCGCCAACGACATACCCAGAGGCTCTTGTGCAGCAGCCCGCAGTGCTGTCACCAAGGGATCAATGATTTGAGGCACCTCCATGTATGGGCTGCCCAGCGTTAAGCACACTGCGGACCTGGCTTTCAGAAGCCCTGACCACCCACAGCTCTAACTGAAGCCAATGGGAGTGGCAAGCGCGCAGCACCTCCGCTAAAAAAATAAATCAAGCCCCGGGCATCTCAAGCTGGCCTCTTCGAATCAGTGCTGGCTGAGCCCAACACAAGATACTCCCGTGAACAGGTTCCTATGCTGGACCCAGCCCTGCCATGGGGAGTCCAGCTGTCAAGTAAGGAGGGAGAGAGACCAGCAGAAAGAAGAGCAGCAAGGATAGGTGAGCCCAAGCACGAGGAGGGTGGAGAGCAGCATACTGGAGTGGAAGGGAGAGAATGAGAAGCAGAGGAGAAAGAGAGAGGAAGAGATGGAGAAGATAACAGAGGGAAGGGAACGAGTCCAGTGGAAAGGTTCCCGTACAGCCGGAGGACTCTGGGCAGGTTCACTCCACCCTCCTCCTCACGCCCCTCCTCTACTTGTGCTACATTGATGACATCTTCATCATATGGACCCACGGGAAGGAGGCCCTTGAAGAATTCCTGGATTTCAACAATTTCCACTCCACCATCAACCTCAGCATGGACCAGTCCATGCAAGAGATCCACTTCCTGGACACTACAGTGCAAATAAGTGATGGTCACATAACCACCACCCTATACCGGAAACCTACTGACCGCTATTCTTACCTACATGCCTCTAGGTTCCATCCAGGACACATCACATGATCCATTGTCTACAGCCAAGCCCTAAAATACAACTGCATTTGCTCCAATCCTACAAGATCTTTATCAAGCATTCTTAAAACTACAATACCCACCTGGGGAAGTGAGGAAACGGATTGACAGAGTGAGATGGATACCCAGAAGTCACTTACTACAGGACAGGCCCGAAAGGGAAAATAACAGACCACCACTGGCCATCACGTACAGCCCCCAGATAAAACCTCTCCAGCACATCATCAGTGATCTACAACCTATCCTGGAAAACGAACCCCCACTCTCACAGACCTTGGGAGGCAGGCCAGTCCTCGCTTACAGACAGCCCCCCAACCTGAAGCAAATACTCACCAGCAACTACACACCACACCACAGAAACACTAATCCAGGAACCAATCCCTGTAACAAACCCCGTTGCCTACTCTGTCCCCATATCTACTCTAGCAACACCATCATAGGATCTAGTCGCATCATCAGGTGCTCATTCATAGAATCATAGAATCATAGAATCATAGAATATCAGAGTTGGAAGGGACCTCAAGAGGTCATCTAGTCCAACCCCCTGCTCAAAGCAGGACCAATTCCCAGCTAAATCATCCCAGCCAGGGCTTTGTCAAGCCGGGCCTTAAAAACCTCCAAGGAAGGAGACTCCACCACCTCCCTAGGTAACGCATTCCAGTGTTTCACCACCCTCCTAGTGAAATAGTTTTTCCTGATATCCAACCTGGACCTCCCCCACCGCAACTTGAGACCATTGCTCCTTGTTCTGTCCTCTGCCACCACTGAGAACAGCCGAGCTCCATCCTCTTTGGAACTCCCCTTCAGGTAGTTGAAGGCTGCTATCAAATCCCCCCTCATTCTTCTCTTCTGGAGACTAAACAATCCCAGTTCTCTCAGCCTCTCCTCATAAGTCATGTGCTCCAGACCCCTAATCATTTTTGTTGCCCTCCGCTGGACTCTTTCCAATTTTTCCACATCCTTCTTGTAGTGTGGGGCCCAAAACTGGACACAGTATTCCAGATGAGGCCTCACCAATGTCGAATAAAGGGGAACGATCACGTTCCTCGATCTGCTGGCAATGCCCCTACTTATACAGCCCAAAATGCCGTTAGCCTTCTTGGCAACAAGAGCACACTGTTGACTCATATCCAGCTTCTCGTCCACTGTGACCCCTAGGTCCTTTTCAGCAGAACTGCTACCTAGCCATTCGGTCCCTAGTCTGTAGCAGTGCATGGGATTCTTCCGTCCTAAGTGCAGGACTCTGCACTTGTCCTTGTTGAACCTCATCAGGTTTTTTTCTGCCCAATCCTCTAATTTGTCTAGGTCCCTCTGTATCCGATCCCTACCCTCTAGTGTATCTACCACGCCTCCTAGTTTAGTGTCATCTGCAAACTTGCTGAGAGTGCAGTCCACACCATCCTCCAGATCATTCATCTGCACATCTACTAATGTGATATATGCCATCATGTGTCAGCAATGCCCTTCTGCCAAACCAGACAGTCACTACATAAAAGAATAAATGGACACATATCGGACATCAGGAATGGTAACACACAAAAGCCAGTAGGAGAACACTTCAATCTCCCTGGACATTCAATAACAGATTTAAAAGTAGCCATCCTTCAACAAAAAAAAACTTAAAAAAACAGACTTCAAAGAGAAGATGCAGAAGTAAAATTCATTTGCAAACTTAACACCATTAATTTGGGCTTGAATAGGGACTGGGAGTGGCTGGCTCATTACAAAAGCAATTTTCCCTCTCTTGGTATTGACAACTCCTCATCAATTATTGGGAGTGGACCACATCCACCCTGACTGAATTGGCCTTGTCATCAGTGGTTCTCCACTTGTAAGGTAACTCCATTCTCTTCATGTGCCAGTATATTTATGCTTGTGTCTGTGATTTTCACTCCCTGCATCTGAAGAAGTGGGTTTTTTACCCATGAAAGCTTATGCCCAAATAAATCTGTTAGTCTTTAAGGTGCCACCGGACTCCTAGTTGTTTTTGTGGATACAGACTAACATGGCTATCCCCGATACTAAGCAGTGATGTGTATCGCCTGGGCGTGGAGCCCCCTGACCAGTCTTAATCTCCACGCCAGCTCTCACAGAACAAGGAGGGCCTTCAGTCTGGAGGAAGTTGGCCAGGCTCAGACACTTTCAACACGAGGCTGGCACTGTAGCCAGATCCAGCGCACAGCCGCTAAACTTGAAGAAGAGAAATGCCTAGCACGGTAGATAGCGTCTCAGCCTCCATGCTGGTCACAAGGGGGAGATCACAAGTGCGAGAGCATGAGCCTCTAGAGTTTGAGTTAAAGGGCCAGTCCTGCAGCTGGGCACTGTAAAGGACTCATTTCTTCTGTGGACCGGGCACAGAGGGGACGCCTAATATTGAACGGCGGGTTACAATAGCACGTTCCCGGCCTTAAATAATCCTCATGGCTCAGTTCACCTGAATCATCCCCATTTTAAACAGGCGCAGCAGGGAAGGGACTCACCCACGTTCACACCGTGAGTCACAGTGGGAGAGAGAAAAGCAACTCCCGACTCCTAATGCTCCGCTCTAACCACCAGACACGCACTGAGTCAGAACCAGGATCAGAACTCAGGAGGTCCCGGTTCAACCCACTAAACCACACTGTTCTTTTGGAATCTGGCACCAGGCGGGTAAAATTCAAGTGGAAACTCAAAGGATAAAAGCTGCTACATGGGCTTTTGCAGCCAGGGAAGCCGGGAGAGAAAGAGCAAACCCAAACGGATTCTTGCCAAGCAGAAAAGACAAAACCTAGTGAAACAAACCCCCTCTATTCTCCAGCATACCTAAGAGGCTACTTCGAACAATAGGGAATTAGAACCGACAAGGAGACAGCAGGATCAACACAAGTACTGGCAAGCGAAGATGAGTCCTGTGGATTGGCGTGCAGAGTTTTTTGGTACCTTTTCCTTTAATAAAAGGTCCTGTATATGGATTAACGTCTTCCGTTTGCTATTATTGTTTCGGATGCCTTATTAAAGGGCCTGCAAGGTCTTTGATACATGGATCAAAGAGCTGGTCTAGTTTCGTTTGCAAATGACTCCAGACCCTCCACAAAAACTTTCCCAACAGCCAGCATCCAAACACAGCAGCCCATATGCCCACCAAAGCAGCTGCTGAGAACGACTGCCCCACTGGTGTAAAACCGAACTGGCCACGCTCAACGTCTGCTGTGGCACAGCATGACAGGCGTCTTGCTCTATTAAGTGTCTAGAATGCTTGGCTGCAAAGGCTGTTCCACCCGCTGACTTGACATGACCTGGCATGACAACCATTCCCACCCACCCCTTCACCAGTGGTGGAAGAATGGAAGCCATAAAGGAGGCAGATGCCTTGGTATGATGCCAGATACCATGGTGATGGGCATGGTATAAATCCCCAGATAAAGTAAATTAGCTACAGGTGCTGGAACTAGGGGTGCTGCCACATCCCCTGGCTTGAAGTAGTAATAACAACCCAAATACATCGTTTCTGCCTTCAGCACCCCTACTATTAAAATTGTTCCGGCACCACTGATTAGACAGAGGAAATAGCCAATAAGTCCTGTGTTTAAGGAGAACTGATGGTGCTTTAACCCTGTGATGCTGAGAGGTGGGTTTGCTAATGAGCTGCTCACAACAGGCCTTTTGCCACAATGTGGGTAATGAACTCTCTGCCAGGGCTAGGATACACCCAGCAGGATGGGAAGACCAAGGCTCACCAATATCCAGCCTCGGCCATTACAAGCGACGGATGCTCACTCGGTCCCAATAGCCGATTCCCACTGTGGGCCTCCGAAGGCAGTGACTGGACCCCACCATCCCAGCTGATGTGCAAAGGGGTCAGTCCCAGCCCTGCGCTAGGGAGCGGTTCAACTCTTTGCACATGAGCGACAGTCATCGTGGCTAAGACCTTGTTTACATCGTTGGAATCAGGGCCAATTCCCGATCAACGGCCAGCCACCAAGGTAGCTCCAGAGTGGCCAAAGGGTGGCTTTGCCCATCTACAGCAGGGATCTGCGCTGGTGCAGCTATGCCAGAGGCTGTACTCCCAAGCGTAGACAAGGCCTATAGATCATGGCCCCTCTCTAGTCTGAGACACCATCAGCGTCCAAGCGATTGCCCATCTTCCTTGCACACTCCAGTCTGTAAAGGAGATGCTGGAGGCAGGGGGAAGCGCTCAGTAACTGGGCTGGGAGCGAGAGCCGTTAAAGACCAACCTTCCGGGCGCTGGATACAGGTGTGCTGGTTGTCACTCAGGAAGAAGCCGTCCCGGCAGTGGCATTCGTAGCTCCCCATCATGTTGACGCAGGTCTGTTGGCAGCCGCCGTTCCCCTCCGAGCACTCATCCAGATCTGCCAGGGCAAGCGAGAGAGGGAATGAGTGCGACGTTCACCACCACCACGCATTCACCCTCCGTCTAAGGACACCATCCCCTACAGCATGGTGCTAGTACACCAGAGTACCAGATTGTGTTCTAATCCCTAGGGACTCCCATAGGAGCTTGCAGTGGGACCTGCCAGTGCTTTAGATAAATGGCTGAAAGTCATCTCAGTATTATAAATGGGGAAACTGAGGCACATAGCGGTTACATGAGGGGCAGCATTTCTCAGTGGCTAGGGCACTGGGCTGGGAAACAGAACACCTGGGTTCTGTTTCTGACTCTGCCACTAACACACTGTGGAGCCTTGAATATGTTACTTCCTCTCTCTGTGCCTTGACTGATCCCTCTGTACAAATTGGGCTGGGGTACTTATCCTCTCGTGTAAAACACTGCGGAACAGGCACTAAGGATGTTAAAAGTAGGGTTAATTAAGCCTTACAACTCCTCTAGCAGGTCTAATCCCTGCTCTATACATGGGGAAACCGAGGCACAGAGCCACAATATGATTTATCCCAGGAAGTCTGTGGCAGACGTGGAAAAAGAACCCAGGAGTCCTGACTCTCAGGTCCCTGTTCTAGCTGCAAGACACTACACTGGCTCTGAAGCTCAATTCCCTCCCTCTATGAATATGTAAGTGGCCAGGTTTTTGTCTGCTAGACCCCTGGGAAGCCTCTTGCTGTACCTGACACACCTGCTGGGTGCTCAGCACTTCTGAACAGCCAGACCATTTATTCACAGCCGGTGCCTGAATACGCACTATGGAGCCTCACTTTAGGCACTGGGTTTAAACATCGGAGCCCAAACGCTGCCCAGCCAACTTCTCTGGCCCTTTTACGGGCCTGAAAACGCCAGGCGTTTGTTACTCGGAGCAGGGAAACCTCAGCTCAGTGCTCGCTCGGAGAATTAATTCTGAAGAGACTCAAATCCCCAGCAGCCTCATCTCACCGCTGCCCTCTTGCCTATTTAAGTTTAATACAACGAAGCTCAAAGGCTGTTTACTCGTCAAGCGCGTCTGGCTTAGCATCAGCCTGGTTGGCCTCCCTTGCTCCATACCCTGGCCAAGAGGCGACTTGCTTTCCAAACTGTCCTCTGGAGAATGGAGTCCCCTAGTGCCCCCAGCACAAGTACAGCATGAGCAGAGATTGTGGAAGTTTTACACACACACACACACACACACACACACTTGCAATGGCTAACAAAGGTCTGGTGAGCACCCCCGGTAATGCTGAGCTTGTGAACCGGATGTCTGACCACCATGACCCTCCCCCCACTCCAACTCATTGCAAACCATGGGTCAGGTTGTTCAAGCTGAACCAAGGCAGTTAGCCCCACGGTTCCCACTGACCCCCAGTGTCAGCGTTCAGCATCTCAGCCTGTCCTCGCAACAGCCCACGAAGTATTACCCAGACATGAACGGCAGCCGCTGGGGATGGCACATGAACCCAGCTGCTTCTGATACGGGCACAAGTGCACAAACACAATGGGCATGTGAAGAACTGCACTTCTGAACGATCCACACAGATGTTCTTCAGGCCACATGGCCTGACGGCAAGGATCAAAGATCTAGCCTGGGGTCAAAGATGAAGGCTGGCTCGATAGGAGACTGCAAGCCTTGCCTTGGACCTGCACTCGCTCATCCACTTCCTAGCTGCAAGAAACACAGTCCTTTAGGGGAAGGATGGCAATGGGACGAAATGCAGGTAGAGAGGATTCCCATCATTATTTGTCTGCACTGCGATAGTACCTAGGAACACCAGTCAAAGATGAGGGCCCCATTGTGGTGGGCTCTGTACAGAAGAGTCACAAAGAGGACAGTCTCTGTCCCAGAGAACTCACTGTCTACCATAGGTGCTTATCTGGGCTCCCTTACCTTAATATCTGAGT
This sequence comes from Chrysemys picta bellii, assembly GCF_011386835.1. Classification (NCBI taxonomy): domain Eukaryota; kingdom Metazoa; phylum Chordata; order Testudines; family Emydidae; genus Chrysemys; species Chrysemys picta. The sequence continues at coordinate 24,453,158 of NC_088794.1, read as the reverse complement.
GCTTCACAATCTTGGATCTATTTCTCCTCCCATGCCCTGTGAGGTAAGGCAGGGCTGTTATGCTCATTGTACTGATGGGGAACCCAGGCACAGAGGGATACAGGGACTTGCCCGAGGTCACCCCAATCTAGGCGTCAGACAGGATGCAACAGGGCGACAAAACTGACTAGTGGGATGAGCAAGAGAAGGTAGCAAAATGGACCCGGCTTAGCAGAAAGAGAGACGCCTCAGTTGGCCCCTTGCCTATCCAAAAATCAACAAACCGTTGCTTTGTCAGAGGGGAATCCTGGGATGTCTGAGCGCTCACCCTGTCATTCTGAACCTAACAGACCAGTAGCTGGGCCCATGGATGAGTGATTCCAGTATCTCCTGGCTCCTACAAATACAAAGTTCTGGGGACAGAATTCTCAGCCTATCTTGTCTCTGAGACACCAGCCAGCTTATGGCAGGGGTTTGCGGTGGGTGCTGGACTGGGCTGCAGTGAGATCACAGAGTTGAAGATCCCCTTTTGCCACCTTGGCCTGAAACGCTTAGATCTGTGGGGTGATGCAGCTTCTCCATCCAGGGATTTTTCCTGCCCTGGACCCTCTTCTAGAAAGCCGTGAAGAGCAGAGGAGAAATGGGACCAGACCCCTCCCCTCCAAACACGCAAGGAAAGCATCAGGATGAGAGGCGAGAGGCCCAGTGCCAAAGAAAACCTCCTGTGAACTCGAGCGTTTCAAACCCAGCAGCTAAGAGGAAAGCTGAGCCCCTTGGACATCAGCAGTGGGGCTGTGGATTGGACTCCGGAAAAGCTGGACTAGCAGGTTGATGACAGCGTGCGGAGTGAAGGAATTCCAGATCAGGCCCGAAAACCTGAGCAAATGTCTGAGCAACTAATTAAAATACACACCCGCTCCCCCATACACAAGGATGCACAAAGTCCACACACGGCCTCTTACAGACAGAAACATATGTGCACACATGTACCCTCTCATGCCAAGACAAACATACATTCACACACGCACTCCTACAGAGACAGCTGGACACGGACACACACACACAGATTTGAGGACACACACACTCTTACACAGAGACACACATAGGCACACACTCATGCTGAGATGCAGGGCAGGTGAGCAGGGTGACTGGTCAGCCTGAGTGACAGCTGCTAGGGGGCGCGTCACAGAGCTGTGCCACTCCCCCACACCCCTTTTCTTCCCCTCACTGGCTGGCAGCCACTCTGGGCTGGCGCGGTGCTGAAAATGTTTTACGCTCCAGCTGGCAAAACACCGGGAGCCGGCCCTGCTGAGTCACACATGTACACAGCCACACGGTATGACACCCCCTTCCCCCCCCAAACCTGGACATGCAAGGCTCTCCTGGCAGGACAGTTACCCATGCTCAAACAGCTCCCTTTGTGCAATCCTTGCTGGCAGGCGCCAGGTACAATCATTTGCTTCTCCGAATGGAACAAAAGGGGGGAAACCCCCATGGCATGGTCATGAATGGCCAAGAGAAGCAGGAGAGAGAGGCTGCCCCCTGGAAGGGTTTCCTACAGGGGAGCATCCCATGGCATTCGCAGGACTCGCTATCTCCTGAAAACAGCACACAGTCCAAAGCCATGGCCAGTAATTTTCTTCCCCATCTTCAGGAGTTTGCTCTTCATTTGGCCTATCGGTACGGTGTCTCTCGCTGAAAGGGCACAGGTGCGAAACTGATTTTGAGAAAGAGATGTGAAGAGAGAATACACAAATGCTTGGCTTTCATCCAAGGATCCCAAAGCACTTCTCTGCTCATCCTTCCAGCGCCCCTATGAAGGAGATGCAGGAGACCCTTCACCCACCACTGCAGTGCAGCCACCTCTGGGATGGAATCCACCAGCTTCTGACCAGACCCAATTGAAACTACAGGGGAAATTCAACTCAGCAGAACATAAATTCCCGAGTTGGGATTTACCCAGGATATTGTGGCTAGCATCCCTACCTTTAGGGAAAGGACCAAGGGATCTGCCCTGAACACAGGGACCTGTACGTCACTTAACCCAAAAGCAGCAAACCAGTTTCTTTGCTGAGCAAAGAGAATCAGTTACACTTCTCAAGGCACACCTGCACTCTCCTGAGTCCCTGTTCCAACTCTGGCCAGCCGTCCAGGAGGGACTATGCACCAGCTGAGCATCACGCACTCCTGGCATGCTCCCTCCAGTCTCCCACACCAGACCTGGGCATGGAGTGGCACAGCCAGGGCCAGCGAGGAGCTCCCCTATACCAGGGGAATTCTCAGATGGACGGATACAGCTGCCTTCTGGTCCCTTCGCGCCACTCAGGCTTGGTCTACACTTACCCCCCAATTCGAACTAAGGTATGCAACTTCAGCTACGTGAATAACGTAGCTGAAGTTCGAAGTACCTTAGTTCGAACTTACCTCGGTCCAGACGCGGCAGGCAGGCTCCCCCGTCGACTCCGCGGTACTCCTCTCGTCTAGCTGGAGTACCGCAGTCGACGGCGAGCACTTCCGGGTTCGACTTATCTCGTCCAGACAAGACGCGATAAGTCGAACCCAGAAGTTCGATTTCCAGCCGCCGAACTAGCGGCTGGGTATAGACGTACCCTCAGATTCAACTCAGAGTCCAGCCCAGCGCCTCCCGCCGCTAGGACTCAGCTCTGACACCCAAGGAGGAGCCCCACAGTCTGGGGCAACACTCCCACCCAGGTGTTCCAGGGACGTCTCTCAACTGTGCACTTCCTGCTTAACCTTGCTTAGCTTAGGAAACGTAACCCAGATCACAGCTCAAGGCAGCTTGACCCGGGGACTGAGCAAGGATAAAAGCCAGAGAGAAAAATAAAAGACCACATCACCTCAGAAAAGGCACTTGGATTTGTCCCCCCACATCATAATTTTCCTCACGGAAATGTTCTCTGCCCTTGCTGTTCCATGGACCAAGCTAGCTCCAGCCAGTTTTTCGGCAGTAGCCAGCTTGGAAAGCCAGCAGCAAGACAGAAAAGGGATGCCTTGTTCAATGGCAGGAGATTTGTTTCCTTAGCTTGAGTTTTGGTCCCAGCTGAGCCGCGTTCCGCACAGGCCAATAACTCCCTTCAAATCCCTCACTTATAACAAGAGCTTAACGTCCAGCGACTTCTCCTGCAAACTCGGCACAAGAATGACAAGGCACCGGCTCAAACCCAAGGGCTGAAATGAGGCTCCGCAACCCCTAATGCCTGTTTTATTAAACGCAACGGAGACAGCCAGAAGCCCAAAGGCTGCTGTGGCGGGAAGAGGGCTTGAATTCCTATCCTGGTTCAAAAGGTCACTCAGGATCTTGGGGGGGAGGGCGCATGGCGGAATTTCTTTTAATAACGTCTAAGTTGCAGACAATCCTCTACAAGTCCCAGAAGGAGCAACTCCAGGCTCTGCCTGCTACTCAGATCCCACCCTCGCTGTCGCTCACGCCCTCCCCACAGCACTGAAGAATACGTGCTGAAGCCAGCGGCCTGGGGAAGGGGGCTCTGGCATGGAGGCTTGTGCCCCATGCTGCGGGTATGAGCTGGCAGAGGCAGCATGGTCCAGCGTACAGGGCATGGGTTGGGAGTCAGGACGCCTGGGTTCCATTTCCAGTTCTGCCGCTGACTCACTGCAACACCCTAAGCAAGTCACTGGGCCTCTCTGTGCCTTAGGTTAGGTCCTCGCTGCCAAAAAAGGCACTGGAGTTTTTAACTGGACGCAGCTAGACAAGGTAAACCCCAGGTGCGGGATATAGGTTTGACCTTAACTCGCCAGCTCTAGGGAATAACTATCTGTGCCTTACCTCCACTGGGATTTTACATCAGGACAACTCTCTAGATGGAAAGAACACCACTTCTTATTTTTTGCAGTGAAGACACAGCCTCAGTTTACTTGCCTGTGAAATGGGGAGAATGGAGACCTCCTTTGAGAGCCACAGATAAAGGGCCAGACCCTCAGCTGGTGTAAACTGGTGTAGCTACAGCACCTGCACCCGCTGACGACCTGGCCCAAAAGACGCCTTTATACATGCAACCTAGGATTTTCTCCAGCAGTTGTGTTCCTAAAGCCAACGGCAGCTGGTTGCGTGGAACTGCCCACTGGTCTAAGAGAAGAATAATCAGATAGGTCAGGAGTGTCAGGTCCACATTTCACAGAGAGGGTGTGGGTGAGCCAGAGCCTAATTACTTTGGCTCACCCACACCCTCTCTGTGAAATGTGGACAACAATCCTTGGCCTTCCTCCTGGGAGGACAGCTAGCATCTGTAAACCAAGAGCAGTGAGTATTGCCAATCACTGGTCTAGCCCTGACCATGGCTGCAATTACACAGGAGGTGGAGACTGGTTGGAATCAGGTTCTCCATGCCACCAAGAAGGCCGCTGTTGCTCTAGAGCGAAGAGCCACCAGAGATGGTGCCCAAGAAAACTTTGTCTGATACAAGGGGAATGAGAATTTGTCCTGGCTGGCGGGGGGCTCCCAACCAAGAAAATATGGCCTGAAATGTAAGAAACTGGGAAGCTGATCAGAGCGACAGACCCCGGTGAGTGGGAAGGGAATGTCACTGGGCAAGCAAAGAGCAATGGTCTCTGGGTGAGCAGCAGGGATAAGGCAGAGAGATCCATGCGGGGAGGAAGTGGACTTTTTCTGCCCGATAAACTCTTCCCCATTCCCTGGGCTATATTGCTCCCACAACTCCCTTCCAAAAAACCAACCATCCAAGTGCACATGAGAGAAGACAGGCGAGGCTCGCGTAGGGGGCACACTTACGGCATTGGTCGCTGCCCCATAGACCCCAAGCAGCACGAGAAGGCAGGATCTCAGCTTCCCACCTCATTCTGTCCCCATTACCTAGCACCCAGCTCCTGGGCTGAGGCACCTGACTGGGAGAAATCAAGATAAAGCTGGACGCTCACGAGCGGGGGAAGAAACAGTGAAATAATCCCCCTTCCCCATGCTTTGATTGTTGTTGGCCAAGGTCTACTAAAGCCAGTTACCCTCCACCACCAGTGGCCCTCAGTTCCTGCAGGCAGCCTCTTCTCACCCATCCTTTGCACTGCCTGTGGAATTCCAGCCCTCTCACTGGAGCCAGGACCTTTGTAAACACATGACATCCACTGCTCTTCATCCCGGCTTTGCTTTCTTTCCTTGGGCTCATCATCGCCCGGGAAAGGAAGGCAGGGCCACCCCTCCCGCCTCTGGTTCCAGCTGTGTAAATCTCGGGCTCGCTATTAACAGGGAGGACGGCAAGATCCCGGTGATGAGGCTTAATGCAAAACGTATGTGTGCATAAATCCCCAGCGATGAGCTCACTACCGATCCCGCTGCAGGCACTAATGAGAGTGAAATCAGCACGGAGCCGCTTCTGCCTCTTCCGCGGAGATCTGATGTGAGAGGGACTGTACATTGCTCCATCTCCTTGGCTTCTCTACTCCACCCCTAAGTGCTAATAGCCGCAGTGGGTGCCAATGGAGGAAGGGGTGGTGATGCTACAGGAGGGCAGGTGGCTTGCTAGTTCCGTTGAGGGAGTGCTGTGACAATAGGGGACAGGATGTATGACCCCCTGTAGGCAGATGCAGGGTTTGTCTTGGCCTGGGGATTATTTACCTACCCTGGTTGCTGGTTAACATCCCTGCCGTATTTGCTATTAACTCATCTATTTTGGCAGGTGCAGGGCTGACTCTCAAGCACAAGCGAAGGGAACGGGCAGCTGGGGTGCCTGCATCTGAGGGAGGCTGGTCCCTTTTCGGGTAGCAGGGGAAGAGCAGAATGTCCCTGCCAGACGTACACCCACACGCCAGCAGGGCCTACGGGGGAGGCAGCTCATGTTGGTTTCCCCCACAGACACGGATGCACTCCTGGCAGCTGTGGTCTGCAGCTCTCAAAACCCAGGGCTGTGCAGGTGTGTGTGTGCTGACGTGGGGGACTTCTGCCCCTTTGCCCTCCTGGATTCTATCTCCAGCCCTGCCACTGGCTGCCTATGTGACCGTGCACGTCACTTCGCTCCCCCTCCCGTGCCTCAGTTTCTCCAGCTGTAAAGGCAACCGGCCTTGCAGAGAGGGTAGTTGAGGACAAACCCAGCTAGTACTTGCATGGCATGCAGCCACACACGGATGAAGGAGGCTACGAGCATTATTTTTAGCTGCATAGCCTGGTGCAGGGCAACACCTGCCCTGCTCTCCACCCACTGTCCGCCACTCCCAGAAAGCACCTCTGGCAGGGAGCCTCTGCTTGTGTGACGCAGCGCGGCGGCTCGCGCTCTGTCCCTGCATCTCAGAACCCTTTGTGCTGATACCCGTGGCCACTCCGAGGATTCCAGGCTGGGGCGGGGTGGCTGGGAAGCACAGATCTTCTCTCCTGGCATGAGGAGATCCGCTGACTTCCCAGCACTCCTGGGGTGCCGCCGCGGAATGAGGAACAGCCTTAGGACACCACGGCCACCTACGTGGGGAATAATAACCCCAGGCCCAAGCAGGGACTGATCGCTAGGTGCTGCCAGTTCGGAGCTCCTGAGCAGCTCCGTGCTCACAGATACCACCACAGGGATGAGATCCAGGGCTGGCGGTCTCTCCTGTCAGCAATTTTCCCGAATAACATGTCTGAAATACGTAACTGGGAGATTACAATCTTTCAACACGAGGTCCCGGGGCAGGGGCGGTGGGCGGGAGTCAGCATTTCACTGATGATATGTCAGTGTTTAAAGAACTCGCATGAGTCTCTGAAGGTTCCCAGCTGTTGCTGCTGTTCTTACTGTTACATCCAGACACAACAAAAACTGGTTTTTTAAAGAAAAGATCTGCCCCCAACATATATTTTTGTGTTGGTTTCTAACACACTGGATTCTATGCCGCAGAGCTGAGGATAGGCAGCACTCGAGAAGTCAGGGATGCTGCTAGACTGCGGCAGGGCAGGGCTGCGCCAGGGATCAGGGCATGGCGATGGGGGGAGATGTAAAGGCATGACCAAGCTGGGTAACTGAATGCAATAATGCCAGGCCAGGCTGAGCCAGGGAGAGGGCACAGCGGGGAGATGGGAAAGCAAAAGCAGCTCCTGGAATGTCCCAGGATAGATCTGAGCAGAGAAGATGGGGGTAACAGGGCAGCAGATCATCAGGGAGCTTTTGTAATGCTGCATGACGAGGCTGAATGGGTGAGCAAGAGAAGTGTGAGGCTGGGAAGAGTCAAGGGCATGGCAGGATGGGGATGGAGAGCGGGGATCGTAGCTCATCACACCCTCCCCATCCATTCTTCTGGCTCCTGCTTCTCCATTTTCTGTGTCTTTCCCAATTTTGATGCCTCTTAAAACTCTCTCTCTCCGTCGCTCCAGGATTCGCTCCCCGTATGAGTGGCTCAGCAAGACTCTCCAGCAGCTGGGAGTCCCCGTTCTTGGCTGGTGGTGTCCACAGACCTGCCAGGACTTGCTGACGACAAGCAAAATTTCTAGGAATTTTGTTTCCCAGTTCAGTGGGGAAAACCTGTGCTACTTGTACTGCTCGCCCACTGGAGCTGGCCGTGAAGATTGTCTGCACAGAGTCCTTTGCACAGCTACATGGCAGATCGCACGGCATGTTGGCGGTACCAAGGGGCACCTGAGCCCTGGAAGGGGGATCTTAGGGTAGCACCGGAAAAGTGAACCAGTATTTTGGTTTTGAATTCGCCAAGGACTGGGGACGGGCCACACTGTTGCTGTCGTACTGAACGAGTCCACTCCTCTGTTTCATTCCATGAGACCTTGTGCATGGCCTTGCTGGCATCACACCAGCTGGGAAGCTTGCACAGTGGAACGGGACTCTGGACATTTCCAAAGCCAGTTTTCTGGGCTCAAAAGATTCTTCAGAAGGCGCAAAATGAGACATCCAGGGATTGCCCGGACCCGATTCTGGGGGCCCTGTTTCATCTCAGTTGGATTCCATCCATACTGCAGAAAAGTGACACTTTCTCTTTTTTGTTTGCAGTGTTGTGGCCGTGTTGGCCCTAGGATATTAGCGAGGCGAGGTGGGGGAGGGGATATCTTTTACTGGACCAACTGCTTTCGAGCTTACATCAAGCACTTGAGCCAGAGTCATCTTCCCTGCTGGTGCACAAAGGCCCACTTGAGGATCCCAGCTCTGCAGGAGGAAGGAACCTTGGCTCGGCTAGGAAGAGCCGAGTGACACGGGCTTCCTCCAAGATACCCATACCTGACATCGACTGAGGACACCAGGCTGCCCTCTTCCCCGTGCGAGCCCCCAGTGTCCTGATCATTTGCAAAGCACTGGTCCAGATACCTGGGAGCTCCAGATGGAAACAGGGGGTGTGGGAAGGTCTCAGATGGTCATTACCCAGCTTGGCACCATCCTGATTATGCTTCTTGGGAGGCAAAAACTACAGCAGGGACTTAGACACGCCACAGGTTCTCCGCCAGCCAGGATTTACACCACGGGCCATGGAGTACATTGTTCCAATGACCCCCAGCGTGGGGGGCTGCCCACCTGGGCTCAGTACAGATTGTAGACTCAGAGGGGCAGGAGCTATCTAGGTTCACTTACTGGGATTCACACTCATCCCTTTAGACTAGGGCGTGTGTGTGGGGGGACGGGGATGGGGACGACTCTTGTATCCTGCAGGTGTTCAGCTTCCCCACTTATCAAGCCTATGGGTCCTGAACATCCCCTGGCAGTCACTGACTTGATGGGATGATTGTAGGAAGGAAACTCAGCTGCGGTCAGTATAACCAGCGCCATGAGCAACGGCTGCTCCTGCCCCTGCCCCTGCCCCTGCCCCACTGGCAGGGCTTAGCTCGTCCCACCAGGTGGAGACACAGAGCTCCTTGAAGGTACATTATCCTCAGTCCAAGGAAAAGAATCAACATGTATTATTATTTCTCCATTAATATTGCAGTATTTCCAGGTTGGGCCCCTTTGTGCTAGGGGCTGTACAGGCATATGATAAATGGCAGGTCCGTGCACAAATAGTTGTAGCTGTCTCATCGATAAGAGGCGCACAGAGGCTCTGAGCCAGACATCTGCTCTTGCTTCATCCTTCCCCAGCCCAGAGTCAAAGCTTGTTTCCCACCAGGATAAAGGGGACAAAGAATGGAGCTCTGCAAGGGTCGGTTTAAAAACAGACGCAGGACAACAACAAATCCTTCCCATGATAAATCCTCTAGTGAAGAAACCCAGCAGTGTCTGCCTGACCCTAGAGAAAGGGCGGGGGGCCCTTTAACTCTGATAGCTGGACTGGCCACTTAGAGCAGCTTGCATTCCTCTCTGGGACACAACAGCAATAAACACTGCAGTAAAATCTCACAGCTGGAGGATTTGTGCAATGCCATACTGCGTGTCTGGAGGCACAGAAGGGAACATGGATCACCCTGCAGCTCCGAGCCACTCCTCTTTGGACCCGTGTGAGGCAGGACATTGAGGGGGGAGGTGGTCCATTGCGATGGCTTGGAGACTGGCTGCTCCACCGGAGACTTCTCTGCCACGAGAGCTGATTTGCTGTGCCCAGCCTCACAATGCAAGGTTGGAGAACTGTGAGCTTGCTGCTCATGGGCCTGACTGTGTGAGGGGCTGACCACCCTCCCACTTCACCGATATCAATGGGAGCTGAAGGTTCTCAGCAACTCATAGGAAGCACTCAGCACATCCCAGGTTCATGCCCAGAATCAGGAGTCAGGGTTAACATCCCAATGAGATGAATGAAACAAGCCATTCAACTTGCAGGCTTTTTTCAGGCTGCCTGCAAACTCAGGAAAACCCCAGCTATCAACTACACTGGGGTCACATTTTCTCTACAACCATGAAAGCTAGAAACACCCTGTTTTGAAAAGTAACCCCTATTAACACAGCCCAGCTTTATGTGCATCCCACAGTGGTTAGACCACGTATAAGAGTTTTACAAGCCTGCTATTGCCTTCAAGCCACTAGAGCTGGTCCTTCAGCTCAGGCTCATACTTTTAGATCCAGAAGCTGTGGGGTCAATCCCTGCTGATGACTCAGCCAGTGGCACACTAGGGGTACTTGGTCCTGCCTCAGCACGGCGGGGGGTGTGTGTGTGGACTAGATGAATTCTCGAGGGCCCTTCCAGTCCTGCATTTCTATGGATCTTATGATTAACGTGCACACAGATTCCAGAGCACAGTTCTGCAGCCAGGAGCAGATTCCCTGTCTGCAGACTCGTGGGAAACACCGGACCCACACCACCCCCCGCCACTGAGCAGCTTGCCAACCCCTTACCCAGGCAGTTGTGGCCGTCGTGCGCCAGGCGGAAGCCGTCGTAGCAGGTGCAGCGATAATTCCCCGGGATGTTGACACAGTCGTGGACGCAGCCAGCGTTGTCGTCCCGCTCGCACTCATCGACGTCTGCACAGAGAGGAGAGAAGCCCGGAGAGCGGTGAGAGACCTGAATCCCCTCCCCAGGCCCATCGCTGTACCTCAGATCAGCTACGTGCCTCCTAGGCGGGACGGGATTCACTGAGACTTGCTAACTCATTACACGTGATGCTCTTGGTCACCACACTGGCTATGGTCAGGGTGACATGCACGTCCCCTAACATCTCACATCCCAATGTGGGCTAGTGCCATTCACAGGCATTTTGGTGCTGCTTGCCCCAGTTACTCTGGGGCTTCCCCATCACATTATCATGGCAACAATACGGCAGGAAGGGTGGGCATGCCATCGCCACTGAGACCAGCTCCGCAGGAGCAAAGCACCATAACCACAGGCCTGTTGTCAGCCTCTGCCAAGAGTCAGCAGGCACAGGATGCAAAACAGAGATCACACATTCAAACGTCAGATACGGTCGCAGCCCTAAGGAAGCCATCGGCTCATGACCAACGGAACAAGCCATGCAAAGACAGCGTGACCTTTGCTGTGGGCTCCAAGAGCAAAATCCGCCCCATTCTGCACCAAGCTGGGCTTGACACAGGGGGTGTCCGCAGAGGAGTAGCTGATCTGCAGCTGCCCCTGCTGCTAATGCACCATTACTCTGAATGTGTAACCCTGGTCTGCCCCAGCAACCCACGTGCGTGGGGAAAGAGGATGCTCCCATGGAGCTCAGCTCCATGGTGGGCATGGGATGCAAACATCCTGCATGGGGAGCGCTCTTCCCCCCACCTCCTTAGCAGGACTCTCGCTGTGGGACAGAAGGGCCCATAGGACAGAGGGCAGGATGGGTCACTGAGTAAGCTAGTCTAGTAAAGAACTGGATACGTTTAAAGTAACACTGTGCAGACAAAACTGCTGGGCTGACCTCTTTACCAACTTACAGCCGTGACTTCCATGGGATTGCACAGTACATAAAACAACTCCGGATACCCCCCATATAATTAAAAAAAACACAAGTCGTTACTTGGGTCACTGAAATCACCTTGGATTCTTAAATCCAGTTTAACCTTCCACTGCTGATGCAGTTTGTGTTTTCTGCATCTCTCCTGGCTGCGACAGCAAGTCTAGCCTGGCCACTTCTGCTTTCTGTTTACAGCCTGTTTTTCACTCTCTTGGGTTTGTGTCTCTGTACTAAGGCTGGAACAATAGGAACTGCCACGCTGGATCAGATCCAAGGTCCATTCAGCCCAGTATCCCATCTCTGGCAGTGGCCAGAACCAACCGCTTCAAAGAAAGTTGTAAGAACCTCACAGATCTCATCCTGGTCTCTAATAATTAGAAGTCAGCTTAAGCCTGAAGCATAAGGCTTAATATCCCTTCCAAATTTTGTCATCATTAATTACGATAAGTCTGGATATGCTTGGTACCCGTGTAAATATCCAATGCTTTCCTGGCTCTTGTTAAATTCTTGGCCTCAGTCTGAGGCTGCTGTGTGTGGGGTAGTGGAAATATAGGGGTCATTTGCATTTTAAAAATTGGTTCTCATTTTCTTTTCTTTTGTTCAACTTCACAACAATGTTTCTCTTCCTATTAAGCTGTGTAGAAATGCCTTCCTCCCCTCACAACAAAACCCAGATTTGGACCTCAGCTGACTGGCTGTCGTCTCTTTAATCTCTTTGTTTGTTTCTCCACCATTCACCATGTCAGTGGAAGCTGAGATACTCCAGAGACGGGCGAGAGTTGGTTCTGGTGCTTAAAGGAATGGGTGTCGTGCTCAAGAGGAAAGCATTATGGAGGGCAACGTAATCAGAGTGCAGGAGACGAACCTTGTACAATGGTTCCCCATTACTAATCCACGCCCTCTCGTTTCCAGCAATGGACTGCTCTGGGGCTAAATGCGATTACAACAGCTAAAAGTGAGGTGCGATTGGGTAGGAACCCTCATCTTTAGAGAAAAGATGGTTTTGTGGCGAAAACACTGAACTCAGACTCCAGAGATCTGGGTTCAGTGCCTGATTCTGCCAAAGACTCCCCACGTGTGAGCTTGGGAAAGTCATTTCATCTCTCTGTTCCTCCACTGCCCAATTGAAAAATGGGAATAACAATACTTCCATTCTTCTACAGTTAGATCGTAAATTGTTGGGGGCAAGGACTGTCTCTTGTGGTGTATAGGTACAGCCCCTAGCACAATGGGGCCCAAGGAGCCACAGTCATGCTCAGACATAACACTTTACACAGCATCTTGTATGGAGTGACCTTTGGCTATTGACTGAGTATCTACCCAACAGACCCCTCTGGAGGTCCTAGAACTTAAGCTAGAAATGGCTGCAGAAAGTTTCTCAAGATCTTTACATTAGCTTTCCACCAGGTGTCCCTGGCTTGGGGCATAGAAGATGGATGGTGCCAACAACATAGAGAGATGAAAAAGATGGGAAGGGAAGGTACAGAGATCAAACTTGAATCTCTTCTATGCTGTAATCAGTTATAGAGTCCCGAGGCAAGAATTGCTCAGAGCAGAGAATAGCTACCCCTAGCTTTTCCCCACTGCCAATCATCACAGTATCTTAGCATCAGCGCCATGTAGAATCAACAGCAATAGTGAAGTCTCTAGCGGACTTCAAGGAGTCTCTGGCACAAGAAGTCATAAATGGATTTCCTGAAATGGCTGAAGATGATTATTAATGCACTCTGTTTCCACAAAAACAACAAGGAGTCTGGTGGCACCTTAAAGACTAACAGATTTATTTGGGCATAAGCTTTCGTGGGTAAAAACCTCACTTCTTCAGATGCAGGCATTATATACTGACACATGGAGAGCAGGGAGTTACTTCACAAGTGGAGAACCAGTGTTGACAGGGCCAATTCAATCAGGGTGGATGTAGTCCACTCCCAATAATAGATGAGGAGGTGTCAATTCCAGGAGAGGAAAAGCTGCTTCTGTAATGAGTCAGCCACTCCCAGTCCCTATTCAAGTCCAGATTAATGGTGTAAAATTTGCAAATGAATTTTAGTTCTGCTATTTCTCTTTGAAGTCTGTTTCTGAAGTTTTTTTTGTTCAATGATAATGACTTTTAAATCTGTAATAGAATGATCAGGGAGATTGAAGTGTTCACTTACTGGCTTATGTATGTTACCATTCCTGATGTCCGATTTGTGTCCATTTATTCTTTTGAGGAGGGACTGCCCGGTTTGGCCAATGTACATGCCAGAGGGGCATTGCTGGCACATGATGGCATATATAACATTAGTGGATGTGCAGGTGAATGAGCCCTTGATGGTGTGGCTGATGTGGTTGGGTCCTCTGATGGCGTCGCCAGAGTAGATATGGGGACAGAGTAGGCAACGAGGTTTGCTACAGGGATTGGTTCCTGGGTTGGTGTTTCTGTGGTGTGGTGTGTAGTTGCTGGTGAGTATTTGCTTCAGGTTGGGGGGTTGTCTGTAAGCGAGGACTGGCCTGCCTCCCAAGGTCTGTGAGAGTGAGGGATCATTTTCCAGGATAGGTTGTAGATCGTGGATAATGCGCTGGAGAGGTTTTAGCTGGGGGATGTATGTGATGGCCAGTTTCCACAGTGAGGCATCTCTGAGCTTACATTGTATGTAGATAAACACCTGTCAAGGATGGTCTAGATAATACTTAGTCCTGCCATGAGTGCAGGGGACTGGACTAGATGACCTCTCGAGGTCCCTGCCAGTCCCATGATTCTATGAATCCATCAGCTATTTGTGTCCAGTCTATTCAGATCCCAGAGCGTGATTTCAAATCACGCAAAAAGCTAGGACTATTAAAATTCCAGCCCAACCATTTTATTGTTGCTCTTCATTTCAGTGAAATCATTTTGGAATGGACCTTACCCAGGGGTCACAGAAGAGAGGGTACAGGATTGAGGGGACTGGGCGGAGCGCCAAATGGGTAGTCAATTTCGCTCCCGTGTTTTAGTCCTTTTCATGGTTTCAGGGTCTCATGCCCTAGCACAAGGCTGCAGTGTTTGGGTTGCAAACACAGCAGGAAAAGGCTGATTTCTTTAAAACAAAATCCAATGGATCCTACTAGAATTTAAACAGATACAATTGCGGGAATCTGTCTTTTCCTAAAAGTGTGGGGGTGATGCCACCACGGCTTTGTTTTTACAAATTCCAGATTCAGAGCCAAATTCCACCCTTCGATTAAAAATAAGACCCAGCCTTCTCCTGGCCCAGAACCTGCCATTGCACAGGCTGACCCTGTGCTGGCCAAAACGGGACCTGTAATTCCCCAACGACACAGCTGGTAGCAACAGTGGAAGCTGCAGTAGTGTAGACAGGACTGTTTTTAGGACTGTCATCCAATCCAACAGTAGAACTTCACTGGTTAAGAATTGCAGCTTCTCATTTTGGTCTGAGTAGTCAAGGCGACAGTAGTATAAACAGAGCCACTTTGGATTCACTGTCACTCCTCCACAGCAGCAGCCATGGATTTACGGATAACGTGCCATGGATTTACCAAAACGAACTCTGGATTTGGGCAGGAAAGGACCATAAAGGTGCACAACTGACTGCAGCCGTAGCAGAAAGCTCTCTGGCTTTAAAGAGCCACCTATCAACTTTCACTCCAGCCAGCACAGCACTCACAAAACTTCCAATTGCTAACTCTTTAAGAACACACTCCTAGCCTGGGTGGTTTTTTCTCCCAGCTGTGCTCCTTACCTTTGCAATGCTTCCCGTCCCCGGAGTATCCGGACTTGCAGATGCACTTGTAGGATTTGGGGGTGTTCTGGCAGAGGGCGTCAATGTGGCAGTTGTCAGTCCCCTCGACGCATTCGTCAACATCTGTGGAAGAGGAAGAAAGCAAGTGAGGTCACGAATCTCTGCACTGCCTGGAGAGGTGCTAAAAACACCCCACCTGTCAATACTGCGCCCGCTGCTGCTGCTGCTCTGCAGGTGAAATGTCAGCCTGAGAGACTGAAATTCTCGGTGTAGCCACTGATTGGCTGCAGCGTGGGCAGCAGCAAGGCGGGCTCGCCACACGCACTGACTGCACCCAATCAATGGGCCTCAGCCGAGCCACGGAGGGAACCCCGCCAGGGGCGAGCCATCAGTCTCCAGGCCTCCTCCAGCCCTTGGCCTCTGCTGAGACTGCCAACGACTGGCCTGACGCAGCCGGCGCTCAGAGCAGTGGAAAGACTCCCGGTGACTTCACCAGGAACTGGATCAGGATCAGTACAAACAAGTTCAACCATGAGCTGTTGGGCTTGGTGCGGGAATCCCCACACAGTCAGAGAGCGCCGCTCCCTCCCCAGCCAGCCTTCTCCCCGGCACAGCCAGAGAGCACCAAGCCCCCACAATGACTAGTGACTAAACTCCCCTGGTCTCCAGAAGCGGGTTCTCAGCCCTGCTGGAGACATTCCACTCTGCCTAGGTCTCTAGCCGGCCCCCCTCTCAGCAATGGAGTTTATCCTCACAACCCCTGCGTGAGGCAGGGCTGGGCCATGATCCCCACTGCACAGATGAGGCACAGAGCGACTCGGTGACTGGCCCAAGGTCGGACGGTGGCTGAACCAAGAACGGAACCTAGGTCTCCTGTATCCCAGCCTGTGACTTAACCCGTAGCCCATCCTCCTGACTCCTTGCTCCAGAGTGGAGAGCTCCTTCTCCTCTTCTCTCCCCTCAGGTCTCCTCTTGCCAGTCTCCCCCTTCTTCTTCCCCCCCCCCCCAGCCCCCCACTCTTTCTATCTCCTTCGCCCACCAACCTGGTCCCCCTTCCCAGCTCCCCCTGCTTAACCTCACTCTCTTCTTCCCTCCCTTTCTCTCCATCCGTCTGCTTCACACGGCCCTCCTCGCCCTGCCTCACTCCCTTTTCGCTCACTGTCTAGAAGGTGCCCACCAGCCCTGTTGCAATTCAGCAGCAGCAGCTCCGCTGGCAGGCGATGTACCGATGGCAGGGGATAAGCACCAGGTAGGAGGTGGAGGAAAGACCTGGCTTCCCTACCACCTCGCACACCCCGGCTCCAGGAGGACGCAGTCTGCTGGCTGCAAAGGTTTAACACAGCAGGAGGCAGAGTTATTGGAGGTTTTAATGACAGTGGCCATTTATAAACAGACAGCCCCTGACTGTGGTTTATGAGTAATGGGCTATTCACCTGGTTCCCTTCTGGCTTTTCACTATGTGGTCCCTAAGGGTATGTCTACACTGCAATTAAACACCCGTCGCTGGCCCATGTCAGGGCCTGTAAAACTGCCGTGTAGACATTCGGGCTCGGGCTGGTGCCCAGGCTCTGGACCCTGCGAGGTGGGAGGGTGTTTTACGGCAGTGTAGACATACCCTAAGTGAATAAGAGAGTCCTCATGTGCCGCAGCAGGCACGAACATGTCTACGGCTCACGTCTCATTCGTTCAGCTAGAGGGCCACCATTGCCACTCCCGAGGGGGTAATTAGCTCGACTGGTTGACTTTTCAGCCCAAGCCAGGGACTGACAGGTACAGGCCCCACCCCCAATGCTGAAAGCTGGCTGATGAGCTATTGTGGGGTCTTATTCTGGTTTTGCTTCCTTCCCAGGCTAGCTTTCACCCCTGGTTCTCACAAGAGCGAAGGGCACAGAAGCTATGCTGATGAGCAGAATAATGCAGGCGTTTAAAAGGATTGTGATGATGACACAGTCCCTAAAAGGAGAGAGAGTCAGTAGCTGCAGCTCTCTCTCTACCGCCAGGTATTGTACAGCTGGCTTCGCATGAGCTACAGGAATGGTGGGCTGGTTGGGTTAAGGCACGGGACTGAGGCTCAGGAGAGCTCTGTTCGATTCCTGTCTCTGCTACAGACTACCTTTGTGACCCTGGGCAAGTCACTTGACCTCTCTGTGCCTCAGTGTCCCATCTGTACCATGGGGATCATAGTAAGGGTGTTGTCTGGGTAGGTCCATTAAAACTTGTGAGGCTCAGACACTACAGTAGGGTGACCAGACAGCAAGTGTGAAAAATCGGGACAGGTGGTGGAGGATAATAGGATCCTATATAAGAAAAACACCCCAAAATCGGGACTGTCCCTATGAAATCGGGACATTTGGTCACCCTACACTACAGCAATGGGGGCTGTATAAGACATAGGAGAGGCGGGTAATAAAATAGGTCTTGACCCACAGCAGGACTGTTCCCTGCAATACACCATCTAGCACACAGGCTCTCAGTTTGGGGGTCGTGACTATTCGGTCCTTCCCAAACAGCTAATCTCAATGGAAAGAGATTGAAACCCACAGATCCCACAGTCTCACTCAGAAAGCCCAAAGTGGCCGGGATGCCGCAGTCTTCTCTTGGAAGACTATTCCACTGGCCTGGTAGATCTTTGCTCTCAGGAGATCTGGTGAGCAGACTCCCAAGTGGGGGAAACCGCCATTCGAAGCGTGAACGTGACCAATGGGAGTTATCCCAAGGAGGGAGTCCCACATCGAGCAGGAGATAACCCCAGTTACTCTCTCTCACCCTGCCTCTTATTCTCACACTGGCAGGAAGATCACAGGAGCTGTTATTGGGAGGTTTTCACTTGCAAGGCAGAGGGGGCACATTCATGTGTATTGTATAAATATTTACACAATGCATTCAGATTTGTTATCCTACATTAACCATGGCCGGGAGCCACTACTGCAACCCCCGGATCATTAATCACCCATTAGAACCTCACCCAAACCACTGGAGACAACAGAAGATTTACAGTCTGGGGTGGGGAAATCGGATCCAACTTTCTGCCAGAAGAGGCACCTCCAGACAGGGTGGAAGAGAGCACGATGCAACGGTTCCATGTCGCCATCGTGGGACTTGATTGCCTTCTTAGACTCAGGGCAGGTCTAGGCTACTGCTTGAGTCGATCTAACTTACGTCGCTCAGGGATGTGAAAAAGACACACCTCCCCCGACCTATGTAAGTTACAGCGATCTAAGCGCTGTCCGCACTGGTGCTGTATCGCCGAGAGATGCTCTCTCACGGAGGCGGAGTAATCACACCAATGGGAGAGCGCTCTCCCGTCAGCACAGAGCGTCTTCACCAGTCGCGGTGCAGCTGCCTCGGTGCTGGAGCGCTTCTAGTGTAGACCTGCCCTCAGGCTCTACTTGCTCTGATCAAATTCACCAGGGAGCCCTCTGCTCAACCCCCTCTAGGGCTCGAGGTTAATACAGCCACTCAGTGCACAGAGCGCTCGCGAGGAGAGAAATCAGATTCTTTGTGCCAAAGCTTTTCCGGCTAGTAGCGACCCCTGTCAGACCCGAGCGGTTACCTCATAACTCAGCAACATGGAGACAGCCACATTTTGAGGCGTAACTCGTCTGAGCACATTTGGCCTCGCTGATAGCTCGCACTGGCTGGGCACAAAGAAGGGGCCGGTCCCCACTGTTAAAGCTGTCGGTAGTGAGACGTCCCCAGCTGCAGACTTCCCCTCTGCTCCCTGTTGTCCGTCCCCCCACCACCCGCTGCCACGCGCACTTCACCGATCTGCTGCAATAAAGAGCCGGTGTGCAATGAAAACTGCCCAGCTTCCCCAGGGATGCTTTCTGGTCACCTCCCTTCCTTTCTGAAGCTGGGATCAAGGCTGTCACCGGCCCCATCTCCCTGCATCCTTCCTCTCATTGCCTTTCCACCCTGGTCTCTGCCCTGCTGCCCATCCCTATTCGCTTACCCTTCTGGGAAGGGGAGCCCTTGCTAGTCCAAACCTTCCACATTCCTGGGATTTCCCACCCCCATATTCCTATGAAACTGTGTAGTTCCAACAGGGCAGCTGCGGCCGCAGACTCTCCAACAACAGGTGAAGATGAAAGGGCTTCCACAGAGCCAAAGACAACGCTGTAGCTTAGAACTAGCATCTACTCCACCGCAGGGAACCCCTCGGACACAGGGGTCTTAGACACAGATGGAAGGGAAGGAGGGTCAGATTCTTTTTCCAGTCACTCTGGTGTAATTCCAGGGCAATTCCACTGATTTAAATGTCATTACTCCTGATTTACATGAACGTAGCTGAGTTCGGGATTTGGCCCAAAGTTCCTTACAGTTCTACGGGAGAAAGGGGGAAGGTCATTTCCTCCCAAGCAGAGCCAGGCATTTTATTGTGGAAATACACCCCCCTCACCCTGCCCCCAAGGGCGCACGCACCCAAGACACGGGCACCACTTTTAAAATTAAAAACGTCTGCAAATAAAAACAAGATGGAAAAACCTGCAAAAGCCCACAAAAGTGTCAAGTTCATCCTTCCCCGAGTCATATTTCCCAGCTCCCGGGAACAGAGCCGAGACTTCCACACAGGATCACACAGAGAACTCCACGACCACATTTCCTAAAGGAGACTAGGGGCTCAGAGAGCTCGCCACGGAACGGGAGCGGTTCCAACCCCTCAGGTATACAGAGCCAGGAACCCGTGGCTCAAGCTGCGGTGAAGGGATCCCAAGTTAAAGGCTAATGGTCGCTGCAGGACACGCAGAGTCCCCCTAACCTTTTCCTTCCGCTTCAATGCTCTTGCTGCTGTCCACACTGATCCGCAGACCTGACATGCCTCCCCTGGGGAGACACAGGACGCCGGAGTCTTATGCAAAGGCCAGAGATGCCCCTTAGTACAGACAAGGGCGTCTTGTGCCCCAGCAAACCGCCACTGGCACAGGTTGCAAACACTCTCTCAGCCGGTACCACAGAGTTGGGGACCTGCGTAGTGCCTGCTACGAGGGAGAAGGGGAGGATTCACAAGGCTGCAGCTAAAACACTTTTCACTCAAAGAGCCATTCAGTGCAGGAGGAAGCACTGGAATTACCATAACTCACCATTTGGCATCGTGTCCAGCTGCAATTAGACTTTCAAAGGAATATTCAACTCTATGTAACCTTTTTCATCGCATTGAAAGGGATGCTAAGAATAGCAAGACTCAGCACTTAGGCACGGCTGCCATCTTCACAGCACTTTTCAGACACTAACCGATTGTGCCTTGCAGAAGTAGGGAAGCATCAGTTTACAGATGAGGAAACTGAGGCACGGACACAAAGGTCTGGCTTTTCAGAAGTGCTGAGCATTTGGGGTTCCATTGGCCTTCAGCGGCCCTGTGGGTGCTTGAAAGTGCTGGAAACGACTGGCTCAAAAAGTGCACAGGGCGTTCACGGCACAGTCACCCAGATCTCTTTACTCCAAGTCTGATGCTTCAAAGCACAAGATCACCTTGCTCTCCTCCTTCTGAGCACTAGTCACGGACCAGGAGCCCGTGGGTGCTATACAGAGAACAAAAGACCTTTGGCCAAAATTTACAAACCCAGGAGGCTAAACTGAGGCTCCCCGATCCACATTTAAACACCTAAGTAAAAGCAGCCTGATTTTCAGAGGCGCTGAGCAACACCAGTTGTTGAGAAGTTACTGTACGGGGAAAACAAAAAACAAACAAACATCGCACTCAAATTCCTCTATACAATTCATTCACTGGCAAAGGAAATCTCCGCTCCCCCTAAAAATCCCATATTTCAGAACATCAAAATCCTGGAAAATTGTTGTTTTTTGAAAACCAAAATGAAACACCAGTTTCAATTTGAAACAAACATTTTTAGTTAACTTCCTTTCAAAAACTGCTCACAAAAAAACAACAATGCAACCCTGTTTTTCTGCAGGAAAAAAATTTCAGTTGAAAAATGTTGACAAGCTCTAGGCACGACATTGCTGTTTGCGTTTCCAGCACTTTGGAAGGCAGGAGGGTTTCGATTATTAGACCATGTGAGCAGAATGTTTTCAACATCCCATTGATGTTTCTGTTCATATTTGCTTTTGTAAAATCCTCTCTCTCTCAAATGTAGGACACAACCTATGTGATGCTTCCCCTTGATGAAAGAAAGTCCTTTTAGTCTCAGACTTAGGTTTTTTCTAGCATTCTGGGTGAAGGACGTTCCTGTGTGAAATATCCTTTCCTGACACAGCGAGCACTTGACATTTGACATCTGTTCTGTTTATACAGCACAATGGGGTCCTGGACCATGAGTTGGGCTCATAATTAGGAGCATGAGGAAGGATCATAGAATCATAGAATCATAGAATATCAGGGTTGGAAGGGACCTCAAGAGGTCATCTAGTCCAACCCCCTGCTCAAAGCAGGACCAATTCCCAGCTAAATCATCCCAGCCAGGGCTTTGTCCAGCCGGGCCTTAAAAACCTCCAACGAAGGAGAGAACATTTTGGGGTTGAAATGGCTGGAGTCATTTGTTCTTGTGTAGAGTCACTGCTACCTACTTCAACCTAAATGATTAGAAGTAGGTGCTAATTATGGGAACCCAGCTGGAGATCCTATGGGTCTGATTTGCAATGGGGCTGAGCCGCTAGACCTCCAGATGAATTCAAAAATCCATCCAAAAAATGGAGGCACCAAGAACTAGTGAATACACATGAGGTGAGAGAGACTATACAGCTCCGTTCCCAGAGGAGCTCTGCCTAGCAGCCCCACACTCTTCTGCGCAGCTCCATCGCCAGGCAAAGCCAGACTTATCAGCCTCATCAGGATGAATTCAGGTGCTGGGTAAACCAGCTGACACAAACTTTCACTATGTGACCGTTCCCAGCCGCGTCTAGACAATTAGAACACAGCAACTCATCTGGATGCCGGCTCAGCCCAGGCTGCAAGACAATTCACTTAGGCCACGTCTACACTATGGGTGCTGTAGCTGTGCCGCTGTAGACACTTTGTCTAGCGACAGAAAGGGTTCTTCCTTTGCCATAGGTAATCCACCTCTCCAAGCAGTGGTGATTAGGTGCACCGAGACACATTTACACCGGGGGTTAGATCGGCACAGCCACAACACACAGGGAGTGCCAGAGTGATGTTGACCTAACTTTTAAGCATAGACCAGGCCTTATTTTGATTGCAAGGAAAACAGGGGCACCACCTATACCAGGCTCTGGGCAAAGAAGTTAAAAATCCAATGCAAAAAAAATCACACCAGCACATTCTCCTCCCATCCACTGTCACTGGAACGTCTCAGAGACCAGATCAAAACCTCCAGCCACCCTGCAAATTCCTGAGAGACAGACCCCCACCCACAGCCCTCCTCAAACGCCTGCTGAACACGGGCAGACTTTGCAGCTTACCAGCAGGTTGAGACACACGGGCTATTTTGGACCAACATGTGAAGAGTGAATCCCATGGGCCCTCATGGAGAATATCCTGCCAGCAGCTCCCTCTGGGTAGCGCTAGTGCCTACACTGATCCTGACCAAGGACTAAATTATTAACACTTATCACTACCAGGCCCACAGTGGGATGGGTCCAAGACTGGTGCCACACTAAGGGGGTGGGGGGAAAGAAGCATTTGTGTACCTGAAGGTGAGGATACAATTTCTTCTTCACTGTCTCTCTCTCCTCTTTCACGTGGCCAGGTGCTAGTGGACACCCAGCAGCAGCAAAGGGTTCTGGGAAGTGGCAACCATAGCACATGCCTAGGGCACGGCCTGCCCCAAATGGAATTTTGTGTGTCTCTCAGGAGGAGAATGGGGCAGTGGAGAAGCAGAAGGAAAAGCTGAGGGGAAGTTATTTGGGTTGCTCCCTAGCCAGGGGGACAGCCCGCACTTTTGAGCACCCTTGGGGCCTCTGCACCCACCAAAGGAGCAGAGACATGGCCCCAGAGGGGTGGCCGCCGGTCAGAAACAAAAACAAAACACCAAGGACAGGGGTTCCTGGAGCAAACAGCCTCAAAGCACTAAGGCAAAAATAAATACAGTAAGAAACTTGGGGTGGGGGTGGGGGTGGGGGTGGGGAAGGCCCCCTGTGCTCACACACCTCTTGAGCCACAGCCCACCCCTTCTCCCTCCCAGCTCCTATTCATGCTGACAGCCCAAACTCTGTCGGCTGGTAGCTCCCTCCTGCTGCTCCACTCCGAGTACAGAGAGCAAGGGGAGTCTACAGAGTGAGCTCATGACTAGGGGTTGCTGTCTGGACCCACCCCCCTCTGCACTGCCGACCGAGAAATGATAATCTAGTCACTAGTGATTTAGGTGCTAACCTGGGACTTGGGAGATCTGGGCTCAATTCCCTGCTCCATCACAGATTTTGGTCATGTCACTTAGGGCCAAATTTCTAGAGGTCTTTAGGCACCCAAAGGTACAGATAGCTAGGTGCCAAGTGGGCTTTCCAAAGGGAGTTAGGCACCTAGGCATTTATCTTCACCTTTAGGCACCTAAATACATTTTAAAATCTAGCCTTACGTCTCTGTGCCTCAATTCCTTATCTGCACAGTGAGGACAATAGCTTCTAGGCCTGTCACAAGGAAAACTACGTTAGAAATTGCCTGGCACTCAGATACTGCATTAATGGGGGCCCTGTAAATACCTACGCTACCTAGCAAGCTAGAGTGTCTGCTGGCTGTTCATACAGGAGCAGGAAGGTAAGACAGGATGTTGTGCCCTAGGACCATGCTGGCAGATCCAAGGATGTGTGGCATTCCTAAGAAACGGGAGCGCAAGGATCAGTGACCTGGTTAGCAAAGGAAATGCAGACTACTGTAGGCAAAATCAAAACCAGCATTGCCCTCTCTTACGACTGCAAAGATATGAAAAGCGTAAACACCAAGGCCAGAATTTTCAGAAGGGCTCAGCGTCCCCACTTAGTGCTGGATTTTCAAGAGAGCCCAGCTTCCATCTGGGCACCTAAATAACTGGCGATGGGGGAGGGTCCCAGAGCTCGGGCTGCAGCCCAAGCCCAAACGTCTACACAGCAATTTTTAGCCCCGCAGCCCAAGCCCCATGAGACCGAGTCAGCTAACCCAGGCTCACCATGGGACTTTTAGCCCTGTGTAGACGGACCCTAAGTGACTTGTCCAAGGGGACGCAGAAAGTCTGTGGCAGAGCAAGGACTGAATCCAGATCTCCAGCGCCCCTGGCTAATACCCTAACCAGTGGTCCCTCGCTTCTGCCCTCTTTGTACTGCAGTGGTGCTAGACGTTCCAAGGTTCCACTGTACATACACATCATAATACCTAGCTCTTATGCAGCCACTTTTCATCATCAGATCTCAAAGCGCTTTTCAAAAGAGGTCACTATTATTATCCCTATTTTACAGATGGGAAAACTGAGGCACAAAGAGATGTTACTTGCCCAAGGTCACCCAGCAGGCTAGTAGCAGAGCCAAGAACAGAACACAGGTCTCCTGAATCCCAGTCCAGTGCTTCATCCACTAGGCCACATTATCCATGCTACCAGCTTTATTTATTTATTTATTTTTTAAAAAGCCTGGCTAGGGTCCTTTCTCCTCCTCCTTTTTTGTGTTAAGACAAAAAAAAAAGTGCCAATACGTTTTTATCTCTAGGCTAAAAGCCCAAATCAATTTGCAAAGCCGGGGTGGTGGCAAAAACAACTCCAATACAAACAAAAATGCTGTAATTTTCGTCTCTCTCTAAGAGCTTCAGATTTTTCTTTTAAATTAAATATATATACTATATAAAAATAAAGTTAACAGCCTTTCCGTGTGTGCGTGTGCGCACACACTTGTGTGTGTAGTTGTTGGCAGCCTCATTAAGTTTCCACTCAGCCTTAATGCCAAATTTAAGCTTTATAACTTCAGGAGCCCTTTTCACCAGGGTATTAAGAACCACCTCAGACACTGCGGTGCAGTTTATTAATCATTTGTTTGGCGCACAGCACAGCCAGGGAGCCGAAGGACTCGGGAGGGCAATTTGTATTGCACTTAAAAGGTCTGGTCACAGGACAACGCGCTGCTTCATCTGAAAGATGATGAAACGGCCTGAACACATGGCCCCTTCCTCCAGAAACAGACCTCGCGAGCTCAGAATGTACTCTGGAGGCATCTCTAAAGAAGCTGGCTGGCTGAGTCTCTTTGTAGTAGAACGGTTTATCAGGAGGCCTCAGAGCTCAGTGCTTCCCCAGACAACTCTCTACAGAGCCTTGTTTTTTGGGAGAGGGCAACAGGGTTGTCATCCCTCCAGGATTGTCCTGGAGTCTCCAGGAATCAAAGATTATGTCACATGATGAAACCTCCAGGAATACGTCCAAACAAAACTGGCAACCTTAGAGGCCACTGTGGGTTACAAAGTTAAGAGAGAAGGGGGAGAGACACCCACAGGCAATGGACATGTGCAGTCAAAGACTCAGAGTTCAAATCTCAAACACTACCCCCAGGGCTTTCCAGCGTTAGCCAGGCCCTGCATTTGGTGACTCAAGTAGACGCGTGAGGCCAGATTGTCACGTGACCAGCACCCAACATTCTGAGCTCTTCTGAAAATCTGGCGGATGGAGCAGGCATTTATGTGCACTTCCAACAGATGACAACAAGCCAGTGGCCTTCGCGACGGCCTTCCTTGCCTGTGGCTCAAAGCACTACTCAGGCTTTCATGCCCTCTCTCCCTTCCCGCCCCGATGGGTATTATCCCCATTTCACAGATAGGGGAACTTGAAGCATGGGGAGGCAAAGAGTGATTTGCCTACAGCTGAACAGCAAGTCAGGGCAGGTGTCCTGACCCCTAGTCCTGTGCTCTACCCACAAGACTGTCCTGCCACACCAATCAGAAGGGACCGCACTGCTTTGAAAGTACCCTTGTTGCTAGGCTGAGATTTCCAAAGCCATCCAGTTTGGACACCCAGTTCCCATTAAAATTAAAGGGTCATGAAAATCTCAGACACAATCTCTAAGGGCAAAATCCTATGTTGTGCTACTGGGGGAAGGGAGTGAGAGTGCAGAGATGCTCTGGGCCCGACCGCCCTTTCTCTTTCCCTTTCCCTTGCATAAATCAGGAATCACTCCATAGGGTATGTCTACACAGCAGCTGGCCGAGTGCTTCCTAGTGTGGGCAGACAGACACGCTAGCTCTGCACAAGCTAGTGCATTCAAAAGAGCAGAGCAGACATGGCAGCACGGGCTAGCCACCCGGGGAGGGACCCTGGGGATTGGGTGGGCCTGCCCACCCATGCCACTGCGACCATATTGCTTGTCTTTCTACCCACACTGGGACACACCCGCCAAGCTGCTGTGTAGACGTACCCACTGAAGTCACCAGCAGAGAACAGGAGTAACAGGCTTGTTGTGAGCACTATTTTATGCAGCAGGAGGGCAGAATTCCTAACACCTGCACTAGGAATGGTAACTGCTTATTGGGCAAAACCAGGCCTTTTGCTGGCTAGCACGTATGCTGCCATGTGCTCCTCTCCTCCCTTGCCGCTCTCCACCACCGCCTGGCCCCTGCCACAGAAGGAAGGATGAATTCACCGTGGTCAGCCCATCTCAGGGCAGCAGCAGCTTTCTCATCACACCTAAGGCACCGAAGGAGTCATCCCACAGCATGGGACTCTCATCCCCACATCTTAGCACCTTACAATCAATAAGGGATTGTCTTTTCACGGAGACCCAAGAGGGGTTATCCCCCATTTTACAGTCAGCAAAGGGAGATGAAGTGACTTGCTCAAGGACGCACCGGCAGGATTTGAACCCAGGTCTCCTGCAGCCTAGTCCAGGGTCCTATCCACTAGCCATGTTTCCTCCTCAATAACACCCTCCCTTATGTAAAGAAGAGAGACTATTCAACGACAATGTTGGGGGAGCAACGCTCCTGTATGCCATGTTTATGGTACATTGCTACTTCTTTTGTGTGCAGGTTCCTATGAGGGGAACTGTGACAATGAATGGGCAAATTCTGCTCTCAGTCACGGAGTGGCTTTGACAGCATTACGGCTTGATAACTCCATGTAACAGAGCTGAATTTGGCCACAAGGCAACAATTTTACAGTCCGACCTCAAGTGGCCCATCAGCTGACCCCCGTAATACCCAGGGCTCCCTTACTCAATGGTCGGGGTAGGAGGCAGTGCTGAGTCTTTCATCAGGTTTTTCCACCATTACACCTTGCTCTTCTGTTTTATTGCTGACGAGCATTCATGGCTTTTTATAATCAGCCTGTGGCTCCGTGGCTCCCCGCGCCGTCCCGGCCCCACAGTTTGTGCTGTGCAATCTCCAACGCCTCACTACAAGCTGGTCTTTCTTTTGTAAATTTCTTTGTGGTTTTCGTGCTTGTCTCCCCCCAAGGTTTGTTTCTTTAACATGTTACAACACCCCCAAGCTATTTTTTAAATAATTCACTCTGCTCTGGAGAGGATGGCAAATGTTAATCATTGTTTGGGTCCTCTCCTTCATACCAATTTCACACCAGCACGCAGGAGATCAGACTCAGGGTACGTCTATACCCAGCCGCTACTTCGGCGGCTGGCAATCGAACTTCTGGGTTCGACTTATCGCGTCTTGTCTGGACGCGATAAGTCAAACCAGGAAGTGCTCGCCGTCGACTGCGGTACTCCAGCTAGACGAGAGGAATACCGCGGAGTCGACGGGGGAGCCTGCCTGCCGCGTGTGGACCGAGGTAAGATCGAACTAAGGTACTTCGAACTTCAGCTACGTTATTCACGTAGCTGAAGTTGCGTACCTTAGTTCGATTTGGGGGGTTAGTGTAGACCAAGCCTCAGTCCCTGTGAGCTGATCTGCATTGGAAAAGCTGTGCCGATTTAAACCCACTTCTACTTCCAATCCAGTCTACACCAGGAGGGTTTTGCACCAGTTTAACAGACCATTTTAAATCCATTTAGATGCAACTATTCTAAAATGCACCAGCCCTTAATTCTTTAAGAAAATAGGAGTGTTTGTTACGATGGGATTTTTGTTTTGGTTTTGTCCCCCCAAGTTTGGATAGTGGATTTTTTACACTAATCAAACTTTCCTTTTAAAAATTTTTATGTTTAGAAACTGATGGTCACATGATCTCCAGAAGGGAAAAGGGCCTTAACTAAAAGTCAGTCTGGATGGCGCACTGGGGCTAGTTTCACATTGTGAGACAGAGCAAACCTTCTTTACCATCACAAGCTTTTCCGAACGCCTCTCTAGAGACTTATAATTTCGAAAGTGAAGGGTAAAGTTATTCATGCATATTTTTTCCCAGATAGATTACTCCAGTGTGACTTTCTGCTCAGAAAAATAAATAAATAAATATCCTCTACCGTTCGGAGACAGCAATGCACCTCAGCACAGGATGATTCAAGGTGTCTGGATATTTATACTCCAGTTGTCAGTTACAAAAAAAAAGTCGTTTTCCCTCCCCATTACCCCCCTTTTTATTAAATCTAAGTACAGGCATGTTAGATGCCCTCAATCAAAGATTTCCTTTGAACTGCTGCATGTTGAAATGTTTACAGTTTTATATTTCATATTTTAGCGTGGCGGCAGGGGGAGCGTGATTATAATACTCTGACTTTTCCAGGGCATAAGCAGGGGGTGGAGGAAAGAGGAGGAGTGGGGGGAAAAGGTTACACCGAGATGGGAGGGGAGTGTCTTTTCTCTGCAATCATATAAATTATATTCTTGAAAATTCCCCATGCTGTGGGCCCTGCAGGTGCACTCCCATTAAAAGAGAACCCAACCCATTACTCCAGAAACCCATCTGCAATCAGCATCTTCGTAATAACACTGGAGATTAATGCCTCTGGGTAGATAAGGAAGATTCTTGATGGGAGGCTGAAAGATCTTTTCCTTCTAGTGCAAACTGGAGCCAGGAAAGTATTATGTCTTTATAGATATTTAAGAAAGGAGGCTAATTAATGCTTTTACTTGTAGATTAACAATTATTTAGGCTATGCATTCTGTCTCTATTTAACACACATGTGCATGCATGCGTCCGCGTACGCACACACACGAGATTTTGCTTTACTCCATTTGTACAGGGTCTGTATTAGACTTTGCACTAGCTAGTATTTGCAACCCTGGTATTAAGAACGAAGTAGCAGAATCCTTTGATAGATGCTCTATTCACCCCCTCCCCCGCCTTATTTTCTTTCTGAATTTTGCCCATCAAAGGGCAAATGCAATTTTGCATTGCTTCTGAAAATGTGGAGGCTGCAGCTCAATGACTTAAGGGAGGATCTAAAGGAGAAGCATGATTACCTAGGACCATAGGAACTGCCAGACTGGATCAGACAATGGGTCCACATCTGGCTCAGAATTCCGTCTCAGAGAGGCTGGCACCAGCTGCTTTAGAGGAAGGTGCAAGACACCCTGCAGGAGGCAGTGATGGGATGACCTGTTCCGGAGGAAAGATTTCCTGGGAGAAAGAAGCTGGGAATGGGCGACACTTGATGATTCCCTGTTCTGTTCATTCCCTCTGGGGCACCTGGCACTGGCCACTGTCAGAAGACAGGATACTGGGCTAGATGGACCTTTGGTCTAACCATGTAAGGCCATTCTTATGTTCTCCTGACCCCCAGTCGTTAGAGGTTGGCTTGCACTTGTGGCTTATTTACAAGAGTGAAGCCCCGCAGTAGAGCAGGTGACTTCCATGTCATGCTCTTATGGATCGTAAAATGGTTTAACAGGTAGACAACGGAATAAACAAGAATGGGTGAATTTATCAGCTCTTCAGTACAAAAGGAGACTTGACATATAGCTCTGGCTTCCAAAGTATCCTGAAATATACTCTTTGACCAGTTTATCCATGGGTTTATGGGAAGAACGCAGACCTTAGTAGCAACTTGGTACATATAATTCTTGGCTTGCCAGCATCTTCTTTGTCTATCTGTTAATTAAACCCAGATTATTTGGTTTTCTATTAATTCCCCTGCCTTTCCCTGCCTAAACAGACCTGACAAGTTCCCCAGAGGTCCAAAGCTCTTCCAGACACTGGCTCCACTTAAGTGAGGCCTGGAGGATGATTGTACTAAATTTGTTCCTTTCTTTCAGACTAAACTTCCAACGGATAATTCAAAGTTATGAATAAGTCAGCAAGCCCTACAAATGCTGAGATTGTTTATTAAAATGAAGGCAAACCCATAATATGGAGATGAACTGCCTCCAGCTTTCAAGACAGTTGCCTGGGTGGTAGCATTAGAAGGATAAAAGCTTCAAAGTTAATAGATTTTTAAAGAGCCCTTAAAAAAAAAGGAAATATTTTATACAATGCCACATCCTCAGCTGGTGTAAAACAGCATAGCTTCATAGATTTACACCAGCCACGGATCTGGCCCATTGTTTTTCAAAACCTCCCAGTAAAACACGCCTTAACCACACTAATTTTTACATGTCAGTTTCCCAGAGACCTACAGTGACTTGTTCATTCTGAAAGCCAGTGGATACTGGATTCCCAATGAGGATACATTTTTCTCTGTGATATGCAATTTATACTCCATGCTTTCCAAGTTCAACTTTTTTCCTGTCTCTCCCTCTCTCCATGCCATTTAGTTCAAGACCTCGGGTCTTTCCAGCGATATAGAAGGATCTAATCCTCAAATTCAAACTTTTTCACAGCTACTCTTCACTCACAATTCACGGGAAACATCCTCATTGAGAACAGCTACTATTGTATGCTACAGAATTAATTGATTATAACAGATTAGTTACCCGCTAATCTACAGTTACAAGAATAATTAAATTTATCAGCTCATTGGATCAGAAAGGTTCTTTTAATTAAAATGGGGAGAGGGCAGATCATCAACTGGGGTAAATCTCTGGATTTACCCCAGTTGAGAATCTAGCCCAATGTTTTGTCTCTCCCCACCCCTCCTCCTTCTTCCCCTGAAGGGATCTGTCAAGTCTCTGCAGGATGGAATTTTACTTTGCTATTTTAATGCAATTCTGGGCCAGGCTTAAATGGAACTGGAAACCAAAAGGCCTTAATAAATAAATATTATGATAAGAAATGAAAGCAATGTATACACCAAAGATAATTTGAGGCGGGATAAAAAACGAAACATTCCTTTCTGAGCCTAAATCATAAAGCTTTACATTACGCTGGACTTTCTCTTTCCAAACCCTGAAAAATATCCGCTTGTGTTTGCCCAGACAGTCCTCCCATAAAGTCTTCTATTGTTTTAAAAACACTTTAAAAGAGATAAGACAATAGCCTTGAAATTCCTTCCAACTTTGCAGGGGATGGGGACGAGGGGGAGAATACCCATGGCTGAAATATGATTATCATTAATGCTCTTTAGAAACGTCCCCTACTGACCCCCGTATTTCTCCTACACACCATTTAATCTCAGCATGTCCATAGGTGCTTAGATACTAGTATTAAAAAAAAGCCATGACAGATTTATATAGATGATCTATACATACAGAGAGAGAAAAGTGTGTGTGTGTGTGAGTATATAGAAAAAACAAGAGATTGATACCGATAGTGGTGCTATAGAAAAAATGAAGATATAGCTAGCCAGACCACGCATATCTGTGTGTGTGTGTGCGCGCGCACACGTGTGTGAAAATCTAAGCAAGATATAGAGGTGCTATAAAAAAAAACCTTAAAATACAGATAGACCACGCATAAAGTTAAGTGCGTGTATATAGAAAAAGTCAAGGTAAATATAGAAGTGGTGATATAGAAAAACTTGAAGCAGATAAAGACAGGGTGTGTTTACACACACACACAGTGCTTTGGCTATACACACACAAACACACACACACACACACACACCCTTTGGCTTTGGAATTAAAAACCTAAAGAAAAGGTACAAGTCGCCTGCATATATATATATTATATATATATATATATATATATATACATACACACACACACACACACACACACATATATATATATATAGCCAAAGCACTATACATCATCTATCTTAAGTTTGTCTCTAGCATCCATCACCAAGGGAGAAGCTAAATGTTTACAGGGTTAAATAAACTTGAATGTACACAAAAATAAATATTAATATGCACTTTACACCTTCCATCATTACTAACATCAACTCTTTTTTGACTCTCTCAGCACCACTTGTTAACTCTAAAACCATTAGTCTTCCCAACCCACATGGGAGTAGGTATTCTTCTTCCCATTTTACAGATAGAGACACTGAAGAAAACTGCTCCCTTTTTCCTCTTTCTGATTCTAGGGCTAAAAAACAAAACAAAGCCACAAAACAACAACAAAAACTTTCCCCACCCAATATTCCCCCTTTCTCCTCTCAAAGAAAGTCTAAACCAACCCCTAAGACATGAACACCGCATTCATTAAAGGGCTAAAAACTAAAGGGAGAGCAGGATAATTTTGTGATCAACCTTGCAAACAACTCCACAATTTATTGTTAATGCTGAATTCTCAGACGGAATTAAAAACCCAGAGGAAAGGTACAAGTCGCCTGCATGCAGACAGAACAGTAAACCTTCGAGCAGGGAAGATTCTTCTTACCTTGGCTGGCTTTATTTGCCAACGTGTTTCCAGAGTGGAAGAGAAAGAAGAGAATGCAAAATCCAGCAATCTGCAAAGCCCCCATTGCAGTCTGTGTGTGTGTGTGGAGGATAGGGGATGGTTGCTGGGGGGGAATTTTCTGATGCTTTTCAACAACATGCAAGAAAGGAGAAAAAAGGGGTGGGGGTAAGGAGCTCTCTTCTGGCTGTGAGAGAGACTGGGGGAGGGAAGGGAACTGAACTGATGGAAAACGCTGCTCTGGGTTCAGTTAGAGGCTCTTGATTCTAAAGAGAAGCGAGTGAGAGAAGGAGACCCAGGGCAGTTTGAAGAAAGTGGACTTGATCGCTCTCCCGGCTGCTGCCTCTGATTTTTTTTTTTTTTTGAAATAATCCCAGCCAATTCCAGTTTTGCAAGAGTGCAGCAGCAGCAGCAATGAAAGGGGGAAACAAGGAGCCTTGGTCTAGAGCTGGGGACCTGAGAAAGGGGAGTGGAAAGGAAAGATCCATCCAAGCAACGCCCTTTCTTCCTTTCTTTCTATTTGGCTTTGGCTACTCCTTCTTTGATTCCACACACACCCCCTCCCCATCCCCTGGCTCTGCTCTGCTCTGCCTGCAGGAATTTACAGTCTGCCACTGGGGGAGCAGGGCCAGTAGCCATGGAGACAGCTTCCCTGGGAGCAAGGAGGTCAGGCAAGAGACCATGTGCAATCAATGGATCAATGCAAGACTCCCTGCAACCTCCAGACCCAACAAGCACTACGCAATCTCCCCCCCCCCCCCATCCCTTTTTGCCATGTTCAGAAGGGGGCGGGATTGGGCAGGTGTATGGGGCGGGGGGGGGGGATAGAGTGTTCAGAAAAGGGAATTAAAGAAACCAGTTTACAGATCCCATGATCCGCAGCACACCTCTTTGGTGCCTGGTCTCAAGACAAGAGAGCATGTTATGCACCCTCACTCTGTGGATCAATGGAAACTCCCAATCAAAGAATATGCTCTCTTCTTTTTGCTGTGTGGGTGTAGGGGAGGGGCAGGCAGGGAGAGGGAGAATTGGAAATAGCAAAAGGAATCGGTCTGCAAATGATCTAGAATCTTTGCTGCATTTCAGCAGCTTCCCCCTTCTCCTCAGTTCCAGACCCCGCCACTTCGTGTACGAATATACGATGGGTGGCGGGGGCTTTGCCTTACCCTGGTGAGATCCAACCCCTTCGCTGGATAATGCGTGAACCATCTTAGCCTCAGGGTCTCTTTCTCCCTGAATCATTCAGGATACTGCTGAAGAGCCAATTTTCTGGGAGGAAGTGTGGGCTAACGATTAGTACCGGGGAGTAGGAGCCAAGACTAGTCCCAACTCCAGGAAAGCATGGTTAGAGCAAGAAAAACCCTGGGTTCCGTTCCCCGTTTTGGGAGGCAGTGCTACCTAGTGCTTAGAGCAGGGAGGCAGGAATCCAGGGTCCTAGTCCCTATCTCTGTCAGGCACAGACTCCACTGCGTGAATGTGGGCAAATCAGCTCAACCGCTCTGTGCCTCAGTTTCTCCATCAGTAAAATAGGGATCGTCGTAAATCCCGCACAAAGATGGTGGGGAAGGGGTCGTGGAATGATAATTAGTTCCTGTTTATAACTCCCCAGATGAAAGGTGCTTTAGAAGCTCTGAGCACTGACATTCTTCACCCAAGGCAATGTGTTTTCAATGACATTCAGCGGGGAGGACTTTCCTTTAAGGGCTTTATCACCACGCACATCCCTGCAAATCACTCATCTCAAGCACTCCCACTGCCGCCCATTAGTAATGGCTGTTTGCATGACAGTCATTTCTATAGACTCCATATGAGACCAGGGCCCCAGTGACTTGGGCACTGTACACACATGGTAAGAGACGGTCCCTACTCCAAAGTATAAATAGACACGACACACAAAGGGTGGGAGGGGGGGAAAAGAGGCACACTGAGAGGAAGAAACTTCCCCAGCGTTGCTCAGCAAGTCGGTAGCAGAGCAAGGGATAGAACCCCAGTGCTGCCAACTCTTGCAGTTCTAGTCCAGCTCGGCTCGGGCCCCGGGGCACCAGCCGAGCGGCTCCGGCCGCTGGCCGAGCATCCCCAGCCCCGGTCCCAGCATCTCCGGCCCGGCCCGGGCGCTGGTTCCGGCTGAGCACCCCCAGCCCCGGTCCCAGCGGCTCCGGCCTGGCTCGGCTCAGGCGCCGGTTCTGGCCAAGCGTCTCCGGCCTGGCCCCAGCCCCGGCCCTGGCCGAGCACCGCCAGCCCCAGCGGCTCCAGCCCGGATCCAAGCCCTACGACCCCTTCCTATTTTCCTGGACATGTCCGGCTTTTTGGAATTTCCTCCTGGACTGGGATTTGAGGACCAAAAAGCCAGACATGTCCGGGAAAATCCGGACGTATGGTAACCCTAGACAGTATCAGTTTGGGGACAGCTCGGTCAGTGTGTGAGGGTGGAGAAGCTTTGTGGCACGTTTTATGAGCAAAACACTTTTGAAATTAGATCAGTTGTCCAAAACAGTGCTGGCTGGCTAAACAAATATCCCAGCATTCCAGACCAATAAAAGGAAAGACATCTTTCACACAAGCACGATTAGCCTCAAGATATCACCGCGGCCAAAAGATTAGTAATAATAGCTAGTTCTTAGTGCTTTTAATCTGGAGATCTCAAAACACTTTACAAAGGAGCTCAGTATCATCATCCACATTTTACAGCTGATGAGGCGCAGAGAGAGGAAGTGACTTGCCCAAGATCACTCAGCAAACCCGTGGAAGATCCATGAATCTATCTAGTCCCCTATCCATTCGGAATCAAAGCTGAATGTTAGCCATCTCGGTGGATAACAAAGCTAACCAAAATTAAAACAATAAATTCTAAAAATAAAGAAAGGGGTTTGGAAGGGATCTAAGCCCTCATGCTTCAGGGCATAAGCTAACCTCTATCTATTGAGGGTCAGGAAGAAATTTACCCCGAGAGCAGGTTATCCTATCACTGCCTCCTTTAGGGTTTCTTACTCCTTCCTTGGAAGCAGCTGGTGGTGGTCACTGTTGGACCCAGGATCCTGACTAGATGGACTCCTTGTGTGATCCAATCTGGCAATTCTCTGTTCCCAGGCACTGGAGATCAGGGATTTAACCTAGGGCAGGGAGTGACAGAGGAACTACTATACCCTATATGGGGATACTGCAAGGTAGGTACGGAACAACCTCAACACCCATGCAAGAGCAGGGGTCCTTGCTGCCGAATCATGGCACTAATGATCAGAGTGTTTGTAGCAGCAAGGTTGTCTTGGATATTGTGGATGGGGCAAGACGGCAGCATGTGTATAAATTGCTAGCGATATCCTTGACTGCACAATGGATCTTTGAAAAGCCACCTGCCACTGAGACCCCCTCCTTTTCCCTCCCTAACCACAATCAAGACCCTCTCTGGAGAATCACTGTGCTCATGAGTAACCGTAACCTCTCCTCTCTAACCCCAGATTCTCGACACCACTGGCATGCAAACAGGGACATACGCATGAGAAGTGGAGATGTCCCTTCAATAAACCCAGAAATCAACCCCTTCCAAAGAGAGAGGGGGGCAAGAGCTGAAAGACACTCACAGGAACAAGAAAGAAAAAGAAAACGAGGGAAGATGGATGAATAAAGCTCCTTTCCATTAGCAGCACCGACATCCCGGTTGCTACACTCACCCTTCCCAGCTTAATGCGAACATTTAAGTTTAGCTGTGCTCAACACACAACTCAAAGGTACAAGTTCTCACTGGCTCGATGGCTGCACATGAACCCAAGACAGTTGCCTTTCCAGTACCCCCTCTGTCATCCCTTACTGGTCAGAGTACACCGGTGGGGCAGCCAACAGCCTTTGTATTTAGAGTAAGGACTTGTATAAATAGGGCAGTTTGCACTAATGCAAACCACTAATATAGACAGAGTGCAAAACAGGAGTTGCACCCATGTGATTTACCCCGGTAATTTACGGGACTGTGTTGCACTGGCAGAGTGCTTCTGCACCGGGGCTTTGTTCAAGGGTAGCTACCCTAATGCAGAAACAACACAAAAATGGCTCTAGGCAAGGCAGAAGAAGGGCCAAGTTGCATCATTCCCAATCCACACTAGCAGAGGCCATGTTTACAACAGCTGTAACAAATCTGTGGTTACCGAGCAACTTCACAGTTGTCACTGTGCCGCCCACCATGGCCACTTGGAATTTCACAGCAACAGCGGGGACAGAACTCTGATCCAAAAACCTAGGCCCCCACACCACAGTATGAGCTGAAAGCAAATCACCTTGAATACTTATCAGTATCGGACCCATGACACACAGAGGAGCAGTGCACATACACACTACTGAGTATTATAGATCTGGATAAGAACGACTTTGCTTGGAACATCCTCTGGCTTTTTAGTCAGCCTCTTCCGAAGCCTTTAAGAGTTACTCTTCTCGGTATCATTTTTAACTAGTTGCTTTTGTTCTAATTTTATTTTTCTGCTAACGCATCTCGAGTGTTTAACAAGATCCAACACCTGTCTTGTGTGTTTAGACTGTAAGTTCTTGGGACTGGGGCTGTCTTTGAGCAGGGACTAGCGCAATGGGACCCCAATCTCCTTTCGGGTTACTGCACTGCATGTACAAATACTCTGCCCAGTACACTCCTAAACCTGCATTCAGCTACTGACATCACACCTCCTGCAAGGATGCAATGGCATCAACTTTCCCTCCAGACGTGGGTCTGTCATGTAAACATCAGACTTTCTTACAAGTTGCTGTCCCCACACTCCTGAGTCAAAATGGAAATTCTTCTCACTCATACCAGTGCTTCTTCACCGACGTCAGCAAGCCCCGGCTGACGCTGTAACTCAGAGCAGAACCTGTCCTTCTCCAACCAGATGATCTTTTTATCGCCATAACTAGAGGAAAACTAAACACTATTTAAAAAAAAAAAAAAAAAATGTCGTCTAAATCTGGAGACAGACTTCAAGGCACTAGAGACAAGACCTTTAACTATGTTGATTTATACACTGAGGTTATAAATTACAGGTTTACGCACTAGTGTAAACACCCATAAACCAGCCTTAAATACACAGCATCACATGTAATCAAAACGCCAAAACACCATAGGGCCTCGTGCACAACACTGGATGAAAAGCTAAGTATTAGCAACATGCTCAGGACTGAATTTAGGTTTGACAGTGCTACTGGCATGGCCAGCTGCTGGGCCAAGCTCATAGTTTTCTAGATTCCAAAGCCACAAAGGACCACCAGGATCATCTCCTTTGACCTCCTGCATAAAACACAGGCCAGAAAACTGCCCCCAAATAATTCCTCATTCCCAGTGAAGCCGATGGAATTCCACTGGAGATGAATTTGACCCTCTGATCCAGATCTTCAGCTGACGTAGATTGTTGGAGCTTCGCTGATTTCCCCCAGCGGAGGGGTCTGTGTCTCAGGGCAGGGTTCTCAGTGGGAATGGGACGGATGAGTCATACACAATTCCCAAAGGAGCCTCTATGGAGGTGCAAAACCGGACACTGTGTTTGGAGGCCTGTGTGAAATGAGCTGGTCTCAGTCCAGTTCTTGACTGGTGGGTGGCCCACACCATAAAATTCACACCACAATTAGCCCCGCCCCTTTTTGGTGTGCTCAGCACAGACGACACCTACCCAATGGGCCATGGAGACTGAACTCTTCTTCCCTCAGGGATGAGCCTTGGCCAGGCACCGCTGGGAGGAGGAATGGGGAAAGCTCGCACAGCTGCAGCCAGTGCCATCCCTGACCTGTGCTCCCATGATGCTGATGGCACCATTTTCAACAAGGATGAGTTTGTTTTCCTTGCACTCCCAGAACAAGCCTTGTGTGCACAAGCTGCCCGAAGTGCGCGTAAGGATCGGCCTTTGTGGGTGACCGAGAACACGGCCGTCCAAAAGTGCATGGCCAAAAACCAGGGAGCTGGGAGCATTACTTTGGGGATATATAATGAGGGGCTGAGTGGAGGCTACTTTGCAAACTTGACTCGATGCGGGTGGTCCAATTGTCCATTGCTGCTTATGACTGCCCCATAGTTAGTCTCATAGCACGAGTCTCTCTGAAGCCTCTTTTCACTCAAAAGCTATCGAGTAGAATGCCTGGGTAGTGGGCCTGGCTTCCCTCCCTGCACGTACGTATGGCCTGAAAAGGCAGCAAACCTATCCCTATGGGTGCTCACGTGTCATCCCGGCAAATCACCGCAGTATATTGGAGCATCTCACAGAGGTGACACGGGGTGTCCGTGGCAGAGCCAAGAACTGAACATATATCTCCTGAGTAGCAATCTACTGCCTTCGCCACAAGACCATCCTTTCCACCCAGTGCGGTTCAACTGGACCAGGAAACAGCGGCAAGTGGCAGTGATCCCAGATAGGGCCTATCCTCTGTAGGAGCTCCATCCACAGTACCATATAAGGAGACTTTTTGATGGTGGATCAAAGACATTGCAGAGGGTAGGAAAACTCCCACCAGCCTGAGTAGGAGATCACAATATTTGCAGTCTGAGGAGCATTCAGTCTCCCCAGCCGCCATGGCACACTTCATTCACTCCAGCTTCACACAGGGGCAGAAGATTTGGTCCATTGTGCTCCAACGAAGAAGAGCCAGTAACAAATTGTCAGCCATGCTGAAATAGTTACATGGGGAATAATGGAAGTTTAGGGCACCCTGCCAGAGTCAGTCACCAGGAAAAACAGGCAAAGATAACAATAGGCGTTTTTTGTTTAATTTGAAGCACAATAAAAAAAAAAAAAAAGGAAGAATCTGCACTTAAAAAACAACAGCCACATCCACAGATCAAGCATCCACTTCCCTCTCATTCTGGGTTTTAAGAGGTTTCTGCAGTTACAGGGTGTTTACACAGGGATAGCGATACATGCATTGTGCTGCCCCTGTGCTGTCTCCCCCTCCATCATCTCCTTCATCTGGCTGAACATTCCCTGGGAGATGACGTGAGGTCTCTCTTTTTTTTTTTTTTTTTTAAGACCTTGTGTTGTTTTCCTCATGCAACAATCTCTCAGAGGAAGAGACAATTCGTTTCCCATTAGCAAACACACATTTTCACTTGGAACCTTCCCATGCAGATTTTAACTGGAGAACTTGGAGCACAAAGGGTGACGGGGGGATAAGGACCAGCAATAGCCAGGTGGTTATGGAGCTCCTGAAAAGATGCCCAACTCTGGGGGCTCAGACAAGGGCCATCGGCTCCAGCAAAGCCAAGGGGAAGGTGCATGGGACTGGGAGTCAGGAAACCACAAACTGTAGATTGGCATCTTCAGGTGACAATAATTTTGTGCCCTCCACAATTTATATAAGGCGGACTGACTAGCTGTAGGAATTGTTAAGGGGCTATATATTTCACTGGATCAAACCCCACTCAGATCAGCAGTGACTAGGACTGCATGGACAGTGCCAAAAAATTAAGGCAGTTGAATACTACTGTGATGCGCATAGCATAAACAGGATACAACACATTCTCTATTTGCTTCTGCACCAGCAGGCTGGTCCATCAACTCCGCAGGCAGAGTTTGCTTCCAATCATGAGTTCTCAGACAGTTGGGCATTTCGGACAAGATATGAATTCTGGATCCATATATGTTCCATAAGAAAGGCCATATTGAGTCAGATCAATGGTCCATTGAGACCAGTATCCTGTCTCTAACTGTGGGCAGTGCCAGATAATTCAAAGGGAATGAAGAGAACAGAACAGTTTCAAGTGGTCCATGCCCTGTTGTCCAGTCCTAGCTTCTGGCAGACGGAGGTTGAGGGACACCCGGAGCATAGGTGGCAAAAAGTTTTGTTAGATCCCTTTGTAACTTTTTGCCACCAGCTCTGGTCTTAACTATCTTGAATAACTTTGTATAGTCTGCAAATTTTGCCACCCTACTGTTCACCCCCCTTTTCCAGGTGAACAGGACTCCAATACGCTAGATGCTGTACAAACACATCCCTATATAATGGTCTGTGAAATAAAGGCATTTAAATAATGGCTCTCTGGACCTACCCATGAGATCTGAGAGAGATAGAGGAAGGGTGATCTAGTAGTTAAACTACAACACTGGGAGTCAGGACACCTGGGTTCTATTCTGGGCTCCCATTACGACTTGCTGGGTGACTTTGAACAAGCCATTGCACCTCTCCACACCTCGTTTGCTCCATCTGTAGAATGAGGATAATAAGATTTCCCGGCCTCCCTGAGGGTTGAGAGTCTCAATTTATTAATATTTGTAAAGTGCTTTGAGCCCCTGAACTGAAAGGTATTCATTTAAGAAAAGAGCAGAGAAGAGTTTCCTAGATACCATAGTGCTGGGTGTGGTATAAAACCAGAACAGAGTTCAGTGTTTAAAACTTATACAAAAGGCAGACAAGGTGGGTGAGGTAAAATCTTTTATAGCTAATACCCTGGGACCAACACGGCTACAACAACACTGCAAACTATAAAAGAAAGCTCTGTATTCACAGTAACACGCAAATGGCACAGGCTTGAACAACTCAGACACACCCGATTGGGAATTCTCTAGCAGATCTTGAATTTGCCAAAACCTTTAATTTTTTTTTTTTTGACACTTTTGGGAAGGAGGAGAAAATAAAGCCACATTATATAATTTGCCCTTCTAGGACACCTTTGGTCTCAAAGCACTTTACCAATGTTCACGAAGCCTCCCAGCTAACCACCTGGGAGGGAGGTCAGTGTGGTTATTCCCATTTTACAGATGGGGAAGTGACACAGCGAGACCTTTGCCCATAGTACACAGCGAGCTGATGGCAGAGCCAGAATAAAACCCAGGCATCCTGATTACCAGCTAATCATGCTCTTATCCTGGAATGTGAGTCCCTTTCTCCTGGTTAGCTCATACCACTTTCAAAACGACATAAACTATGCCGGAAAGAGGCCATTTTTATTTTGGAGGACGAGTGCTCGCATGCAAGCCCCAAACCACAAAAACCTCTGGATCACAATGTAACAAGTCCTGGAGCCCTTTATCTCCTGTGCTCAGCAGGTACCTATACGTTCTATTTATGGAGCAGAATGATATGGGGGGAAAGAAGGTGCTTTGGATATTATGGAAACAAACAGAAAGCAATGTTAAAAGGTGTCTCTAACAAGCCATTTGAATACTGAAGTCAAAGAGTGTCTTTCCATTGACTTCATAGATCCAAGGCCAAAAGGGATCACTGTGGTCATCTGATCTGACCTGCTGTATAACACAGGCCAGTGTGTGCTTAGCTGAAATCTATCCCTGTGCCGCACAACATTTAGGCTGGTGCTTAACTTTAAGCATGTGCTTAAATCCCACTAAAGTCATATTATGCATACGCATAAGTGCTTTTCTGAGATCAGGCCTAAAAGCATGTTCTGATTTAAGTTTTCAGCCAATATCATAAATGATGCCCTTCAAAAATAAATTATAAACTAACAATATTTACTTCTGGCCCATAAATCTAAATATGGACCAAAAACAATCACTATTTGCTCAATGTTTATACTGAAGACAGAACTATTCCTGTCTGCTAAATGCTCAGCTTAGAATTATTTTTAAGCAGCTCAGATACACAAACCTCGGGAAAGACAGGGGTTAACATGGGCACCGATGACACAGCTTTAACTCTAGAATCCAGATGTGTGGGTTTAAAAGTAGCACTTCTTTGCTTTAAATAGTTTATGAATTCTAGCTGGGTTTGTATCCCACACCCCCAAGCCAAAGGAGATCTATTAATTCCAGAGTTTTTTCATGCAGTAGTAAAGCCATGATTTTATTTGCACAAGTTGCGTAAGATGTTAGGCATTTTCCCCCTTGCATTTCCACCCATCAACTCCATACACATTTTAACAAGGCATTGGTTTATTTCCAGAAGCCCTGACCAGAACCAAGGCCAACTGCATAAATATTTTGTCACTTTCACAAATGTCACCACTAGAGTCAACATTTAGGATGGAGTTTTTTGGGATTGGGTTTTTTAAACATGGTTTCTCCAGGATAATGTATGGATAGCTCTTAAAATAATAACAGGAATACGGCCTTTTTAACTAGGCTCACCTCAGTGCAGAGGCATTGCTTTAAAGGGCGAAGAACCCTACTCAAGGACATTTAATAGCATGTGCTCATTTATTCTTCCAAGAAACTTAACTGGCAAAGAGGGAGAAAAGCGCTTGCTGGGGGAAGTCAACACAGATTTGGCACCTACTCCAAAGCCCACTGAAGGCCATGGTGACTTCAATGGGCTTTGCATCAGGGTCTTAGTCCACTTCTCCTATAGACCTCAGTGGGGTTTGAAACTTATCTCCACCATTCTCAGGTGCTCGCCACTCAAGAGTCAAGAGAAAGGGACGACCTGATTCAAATCTGGCTTCCCACTGTCTTATGGACAGGGAATGTGTTTGTTCAGCCTGAGGAGACCATGTTTTGTTTTGAAAGTGGCATTCAGTCCCCAAGGGCTGATGCTGCCATCCTCCTAACCCTGCAGCGGAGGTTCTGTAAGGTCTCCATGCCTCCACCTATGCAAGGGCCCACTCAAACTCCAAAGTCTCCCTGCCTCCCACCCTGAGCTTTCTACGATGCCTCCCATCCTCCCAGAGGCCGACTTTCTTCCCTGCATGGTCGCCTCCAATGCTAAGATGTCATGGGCTTGTCCTGACCAGTTGGCCATCCAGACCTTTCATGGTAGGCCTCAAAGTCTGTGCATGAGAGGTACAGTCCTTGGACCTCGCTCCTGTTCTTGGGGGCTTCTCACCTGCAGATGCTCCCAGCGGTTTTCTGAGCTGCCATGCAATCAGCATTATGAGCTCAGTTCCTTTTCTTCAGCTAAAACCGCCCTCAACCCAGCTCCTTCCCTCACCTCCCACCCCCAACCTTAGCTGGTTTCTTGTTTGCCTGCAGGTGCTATCCCTAAGCACAGCACCTGCTCTGGACCACACAAACCCCAAACGGGCTGCTGAGACATTTTCAAACATCTCCTAAGCGCCATCTCCCATATATCGACACTGATGTAACCCAACACCTCCTCAGTCATATGAGTCCAGCCTCCCTGCCTGGTGGGCCTCCTTCCGTACACAGGACAGGAAGGCTCGTGAGAGATCTGACAAAAGTCCTGAGTGGGGTTCTCCGCCCTCCCTAACTTAAGCAGCACAATGAGAATCAGGAACAACTTCCACAGGTGAACCCAAACTTCCCAGTAAATTCTCCAGCAGACCAGTTTTTCATTAGAACAGAGCAGCTTTAGCTCAGCAGAAGCATGTCAACAAGTCCTAAACATCTGAGAGCAGATGGGAGTGAGATACCATTAATTATGATGAAATGTAATCCTTAACCTACAGGAAAGCAAAAATTCTTATAGGATTGCCAAGAAAACCACGCTAGGACTTTCCAAATGGGTATGACTGACTGTTTATAACTGGAGAACTCGTAGGGCAGGGGAAAAAATGGCTTGCTCTCAGCAGGTTTTCCTTTCTATATTTACCCTCACATGAAACGAACACTATTGCACACTGCAACGTTTATTCCTTATGACTGGGGAAGCAGGAGAAGAAAATAACAGACCACACCACATCAAATAAATTGTTAATTTGATGCTTGTGTTGGGGTGGGCAGGTGAAGAGGGAGTCCCAAGCTTCTGGGCAAAACACAGGTCCTGTATCATCCAAAGCCAAGTCTCTGTTACTGTGGTGAGTTATAACTTCCATTCAATCACAGCAGTGGACTTCGGTTTTATTGATCCCAGTTTACACTCATTGTTAAGACACTGCGTTCCCATAGCCACCTTCTGTGGGTGCTGATTGATGTATCAGGTAGCCAGGATGGGCAGGGATGGATTTTTTCTGTTTGCCAGAAGCTGGGGAACAGGGATCACATGATGATTTACCCGTTCTGTTCATTCCCTCTGGGGCACCTGGCATTGGCCACTGTCAGAAGACAGGATACTGGGCTGGATGGACCTTTGGTCTGACCCAGTATGGCCATTCTTATGTTCTGGCCCCTATCACTGAGTGCCTCATGACTGTTAAAGGATTTATCTTCCCAGCATTCCTGTGAAGTAGTGATGTGCTATTAT
Organism: Chrysemys picta bellii; assembly: GCF_011386835.1. Classification (NCBI taxonomy): domain Eukaryota; kingdom Metazoa; phylum Chordata; order Testudines; family Emydidae; genus Chrysemys; species Chrysemys picta. Next base: position 24,408,672 of record NC_088794.1, on the reverse strand, counting down.
GATGGGGAACTGAGGTAGGTAGAGGCTAAAGGTATGTCTACACTGCAGTGTATGCCCGGGCTCAGACTTGGGTTTGAACCCAACCCCCCTTCCATCTATACACAAATGCGTCTCATTCGAGCCTGTAAGCCCTAAGGACGGGGGCCACAGAACTCGGCAGGAGGGGAGGGTCGGAGCTCAACTCCCACTGGGATTCGAGTCCCAACTCGATCATTTTGCAGTGTGGATGCAGCGCCGGCCCAGTTCCCAGACTTGTGCCCTGAGAGTCCACCGTTATCCCACAATCCCTTGGGCCAGTGTCCTTTGGCTTTTCTATCCCAAGACTAGCCAATCGACTCCCAGGAAACAGAAGCAACCCCCCCCCCACCCCACCCCCGGGTTTGAGTACAGCTGCTCAGCGCTTAACTCTTCCATTTTGTTCTGACTGCTGTCCTGCAAAAAGAGCAAACTGCCTCCTGCATTCGCAAAGGCCACCGACAAGAAGTTTTTTGCTAAGTATGCTGCTACCAGGTCACGGGACCACAGCCAGATTCAGTAAATCCCCCTCCCCCCAACCACCCCACAAGCCTACACCCCTCCCCATGCTTCAAAGCCTGAACATCTACACAGCGCGAGCACAAGTCTGTCGACCTAGGCTCTGAAACTCACTGCCACAGGTTCTGAAACACAGTGTAGATGTAGCTTTGGAGTGCCGTTTACAGCTGGCTGACTTGGCTCCGTATTGAAACGCCTATCGCCAACTCACTCTGTTCTTGCTGGATGAAGATTTGGTTTCTATGCACATGCCTGATTTGAGAAGTTCACTAAGGATTTGAATGGGCATAATAATCATTGGGCCAGATCCTCAACTGGTATAAACCAAGACAGCTCCATTGACTTCAAAATGCTCTGAACAGACCCAGGAGGTACTTAGCATCCCAAGGGGACTGACTTGGTTTACATGTCACTATCTAAATCTTAACACAAGGCTGGCCTCTCAGCTGTGAAATCTCCTCCCTATAATCCCAGTAGACTCAAGAAACAAGAGGAAGGGGATATCGCATGACCCTCCCATGCTTTTTTCACATCACATGGCCCAGTCAGACATATCTGCTCAGCTCACCAAATTCAAATCTGAGCTTGACCTCAGCTTTACCTTGACGTTTACCAGCTAGTAATGCAAAGAGCTTGGTAACAGACACATGCAGAAAGGGGTTCACAGAAAGACAGAGTGGAAGAGTTTGGGCCCAAGCAAATTCACTCCTCAGCTTTAGAAGAGCCCATCCCCCTCATAATCTAATAAATCTTTCCCCCCATGCAGAGAGCATTTGCAGCTTTTCAGGTTAAAAAAAGGCAGCCTCTCCTGCTTCCTCCTGCAGTGCCCCAACACCTTCTTGACATAGCATCATTTCAATCAGCCGACCACTTAGAACAGGGAGCGATCACAATCCGCCATGGGATCCCAAGAAAGAGAGCTACGTGGCCCTCTTCACAAACAGGGTCATGCACATAAGACCCACACTCCAGTAGCAGTAAAGCAAAGGCTTTGACACTGGTAACGACCACAGCCAGCCAGTTAACGATTTCTTAAGCCTCTGGGTCCATCACGTTATTGCCCGCCTGCTGGAAAATGGCAAATCCCGGCATTAATGGGCTAAGTCCTCTAATGTTTTAGTTTCTCAAACATCTCCTCATAGACTTATTTTACACTATTATTTCCAAAGTCTGAACAGTGGGCAAGGCGCTGGTCAGACACATTGGAAGACAAGGTCTCTGCCCCAGGGAAGTTCCAATCTAGCATTATCCCACAGTAGGTTCTAGTTTCCGCCCGGACATACACCCCATTGATTTTCACAGGGCTGTGCATAGTTCAAATCAGGCCAGGATTGGCCCCTCCAGAAGTGTCACCTTTTTCTCTCCTGGACCTTTGCTCCTCCTTGAATCTCCTCTGGGAATAATACTCTGCAACAGCAGAGTTCACTGAATGAAGTCCACTCTTTTTGCCCAGCTACCCATGGGAACGCTAGCATTTTGGATTCCATCCATGCATCACCACGGGTGACCGATCTACTTCGGGCACCGTCTGCAATGTCTTGTCATGATGCTCCTGGAGCTGCTGTCGTGTTGGGGGATAGCCTGGAGTTCTCTGGCGCTCCTTCAGCGTTCTGGCGGAGCTTCTCTTAATTCCCACCCCACAGCATGATGTCCCCTGACACTAAGCCTTTCACAAACACAGGGTGATCCAGTTCAGCACCAGATTGTCCTCTCACTTACACCAGCAAAAGACAGGAGTAACTCCAGAGAAGTCCATGGTATTAAAGAGGGAGGAGGGGGGAACCAGGCTCATAGAGTATTAACAGGCCACATTTGGTGCAGGCATAAGGGGGCATAACTCCAGTGAATTCTGGAGAAGTTAGCCCGTTATTATTTATATTGTGATAGCGCTAGGAGACTCCGTCAGAGACCAGAACCCTGCTGTGCTAGGTGCTGTACAAACACAGAAGAAAGAGGCTGTCTTCGTCCCAAAGAGCATACAGTCTAAGTAATAGGGATTGGAGTCTTGAAAGGCAAATCCATTCCTTTCTGCTTTCCTTGACTCCTTGTCTATTCTTCCATCATTCTGCTGATCTCACGCTCAACACCAGCTCTTTCTCACAGATTTTTTTAAAGCTGCGGGAAGGATTCTAGGATTCTAGCCTGGGCCTCCGGAAACCCGGTTGCAAGTCCCTGCTCTGCCACAGACTTCCAGTATGACCTTAGGCAAGTCATGTAGCCTCTGCGCCCAATCTGTAAAAACAGGTATAATAGCACTGCCCTACCGCACAGGGGGGCTGTGAAGATAAATACATTTAAAAAGACGGCTGCGCTACTTCAGTAAGGGGAGAGGGCTATAGACAGACAGGTGAAAATAATTCAGTATATTATAATAAACAAACAATCATATGAAAGGAGACGCAGCAATCCTGACTCAGCCAGTGCAGAGACTCAGCATCTTCCCCAATGCTCACAGAGCTCACTGGGGAGGTGCGTAGGGGCCCACGCAATCTAAAGGGCAGTGGGGAGTGGTGCTGGAGCGGTCTGGAGTGACGCTCTGGCATCTGAAATCCGTTCCGGCACTTGGCACACCAAGTCACAACGCCAATCAAATTTAGCCCCGCCACCACTCTAAATTTCAGTGGTGTTGCAACCCCGTGCACCAGGTCACAACACCAGTCAAATCTGGCCTGCCTGCCAACATTCCCTTTCTGCCATGCACACACACGGCTTGCACAGCAGTAACTACTTCACGCGTTCGGAAGCGGGCTGGCACCCGCATCCCACTCCACCAGCCAGGCCCTCTGCCGGATTGCCCTGGCCTCTCTCTGCGCTGCAGGAAGCCTGGAGTCGAGGGGTAAGGAATGGAGCCGGGCTGGGGATGGGGGAGGCAGTGCAGCTGGGTCTTGCTCCGCCTGCTGGAACCTGTGGCAGCTGCTCTTGGTGCTGGAGACAGGCAGGACACCTTGAGCCAGCAGGGAGGGTAAGGAGCAGGATGGGGGAGGTAGGGGTCAGGGCAAAATTTAGGTAGGGTGGGAGTGGGACAGGGCAGCTGTTTATGGTCCCATCCCAGGATGCATGGAGCTGGCTGCAGAGAGGCTGGTCCCTGCCACTGGTAACAGCATCCAGGGGCTGGCAGTGCTTGAAGCAAACTCCTGCTGCCTGGCCCAGCAGGGAGCTGCAGCAGGAGGAGGGATGCAGGGAAAAGGGGCCTGTGCCATGGTTGGAGCCAGGGTACCCAGTCCATGTGCTCAGGGCTGAGCTGGCAACTCCACCCCAGGGACCCCGGAGTGGGGGGAGGAAGCAGGATTAGATGAGGGGGACAGAGAGGGGTTGGATTTTGGAGAGTCTCTCGTGCATGACAGAGCACTTGAATTGGCATGTTTGATGGGAATAAGAGTTGCACTCATTAAAATTTGAGGGAGGGGGCCCCCACAATAAAAACCAGCACGGGCCCATCTTTCAGTTCCACCAGCGCTCCAGCCATTGAAATTGCACTTCAAAGCTTCGGTCACACTTCACTTGGATTACACTTCACTCCACTGCACCCCAAAGGCTCTGCAAGGGCTTATTTCACAGACAACTGCCCATGTGGCATCAAATTGGAACAACACACCTAATTTGTCAGCTCCATGGCCCTGTATGTCTTCTGCCCTAAGAACGCTGGAAGGCACAAGAAAGAAAAGAGGGAGAATAGCTCAGCCATTCTTACTCCCATCACATGGCCATCTTCTGAATTTGAACACAAGCTAACCGTGATTTTCCAGGTGGCAGGGAACAGATGCAGAATAGTCCAGAAAGGAATTGAAAGAAACTGTTTTAAGACAGGTATATTAAAGAAGTTCTGCAAATAGATCCAGTAACTGTTGAGGCCGTTACGCCATAAACTCCCCTCAACACCAAAAAGTGTTTTGCTTGAGTCAGGACCAACTAGAATCTGAATCCTAAGGATTTGGCCCTGAGAATCCATAGGCAAAATGATGCCACTGCAACTCTTCAAAACATCTTTTAAAGTAATGCATGTTTGTCTTCTGAGATCAGTGTACGGAAAGCTCCGTCTAAGCAATGCCATGGGACAACTCTGCCAATCCAACTTGAAAATCCTCAACTAGCAGAAGATGGCATTCGTACATTGATGACAGAAGCCAGGAGGAACAACTGGGCCGGAAGAAAAGCCATTTTTCTCACAGGGCAATTTCCCTCTATGCAAAAGTTCCCTCTACATGGGAGTAACATTGCAGGATGTAATGCATTGAAAGAAAAATGTGACTCGAAGACTCTTGCACTATGCCCAGGACAACACTGTTCCTCTCGCTCAGTGCACTCGGACAGGCAGAGATTTATTGTCGTTTCCAGGTAAATAAAGCTCTAGTATATAGTTCTGCCTGCTAGACATCTTTGAGCTCATCCCTGCATCTGAGGAGACAGCTGAATTAGAATGGAATCTACTCCTGGAGAGCTCAGATATATTGAAACTATAGCAGAGATAGGACCAAACAATGCAAATTTCAGATGAGGATTCCAATCCAGATTTCCCCAAAGTTCAAAGTGTCTTGGTTTAACCCATTCTAGAAACAGGACTGGATCCAGATCAAAACATCCCCAAACTTCAGAGATGCTCAGTGCTGTCCTGGGCATAGTGCAAGAGTCTTCGGGTCACAATTCCTGGGTTCCATTCCAGAACCTACTAGTGCAGGGGTGGGCAAATTACGGCCCATGGGCTGGATCCAGCCCGCCAACCATTTTAATCCGGCCCTCGAGCTCCTGCTGGGGATGGGGTCTGGGGCTTGCCCCACTCCGGTGCTCCAGCCAGGGAGCAGGGTTGGGAGCCACTCCACACAGCTCCTGGAAGCAGCAGCATGGCCCCCCCTCCAGCTCCTACATATAGGGGCAGCCAGGGGGCTCTGCTCCGCACACTGCCCCTGCCCCAAGCGCCACCCCTGCAGCTCCCATTGGCCAGGAACCACGGCCAATGGGACCTGCAGGGGCGGCACCTGCGGATGGGGCAGCAGAGCCACCTGGCCACGCAGCCGCATAGGAGCTGTAGGGGGGACAAGCCGCTGCTTCTGGGAGCCGCTTGAGGTAAGCGCTGCCTGGAGTCTGCACCCCTGAGCCAACTCCCTTGCTCCAACCCCCTGCCCTGATCCCCCTCCCGCTCCCCAAACCCTTGGTCCCAGCCTGGAGCACTCTCCTGCACCCTGAACTCCACATCCCCAGCCCCACCCCAGAGCCTGCACCCCCAGCCGGAGTCCTCCCCTTCACCCCCCCATACCCCAACCCCCTGCCCCAGCCCGGAGCCCCCTCCCGCACCCTGAACTCCTCATTTCTGGCCCCACCTTGGAGCTCGCACCCCCAGAGCCCGCACCCCAACCCCAATTTCGTGAGCATTCATGGCCCGCCATACAATTTCTATACCCAGATGTGGCCCTCGGGCCAAAAAGTTTGCCCACCCCTGTATTGGTGAGTCACTGCAAGACTATAAGCCAAACTCAGCTAATTTTTCAGAAGTGTTCACTACTTTTGTCTGCTTCAGTTCTTGAATGCCCAACTTGAGACATCTTGGTCCCAGTTTTGCTCTTCGTAACGCATGCAAATCAGTCAAGGGAATTGCACTTGTGTTCAACTAGTGTGAGAGGAGAACCAGGTTTCTCGTGCTCTAAAGGGGAGATTTCGAGAAGCAGTCAGGCGCCTAAGTGTGCCTTTGAAAAAATCAACCTCAAGGTCAATGGGAGCTTTGGTGCACTGTACCTCTGAAAAACAGGAATAAAGCATCTCAAGAGAAAGGGAGGCGTCCAAAATCAGTGAATACTTCTGAAAATTGTCCTAATCTCTCCAAGCCTCACTTTACCAAGCTGTAAAATGGGCATCAATCCTGTTTACCCACCTCCCAGGTACGCTGCTTGTAAAGGCAATCTGTAAAATTCATTAAGATCAGATACCGAACACTGTGGTTAGGTCTGGCAGAATTCATTTCGTTTGTTTGTTTGAATAATTTCCACTGATAATATCAATGTTTATTTGTAAGCAGTTTTTCTTTTATTATTTATTTAAATTTGTATAGTGGTGGGTCACACAATTATTTAATGCCACTAGACTCCATCAATCAAACTCCAATAAGTTCAAGCACAATTTTTCTTACTTGATCTGTAAATTTCGATGATCATCAATGGCAATATTTTTTGTCATTTTGCACATATAGAGTGGAATCAATCTTTAATGATAAAAATCTAATCCTTCCAAGCTTAAGTGTGGTATAGCGGTACCAAGTATTACACTGCTGAATGACAAGACACCAGGTCCCACGGTTTGGGCTGCAGAAAACAGAGAAGAGTGTACACAGGTGCCCCTTTACTGTACAGCAGATAGTTCCATTCAACTAGGAACAGACCCCCAGGCTCCTGGGATTGGTGTCCACAAGAAAAGCCACAGACAATAGGAAATGGGGAAGAAACACAAGCTAGGCAGGATGAAAAAGGAAGAAAGCAGGCAGAACCTTTAAGAAAAAAAACAAGCTTCTCAAATGATGGGAATCATTTGCTGATCATCAACAGGATGCACAGTGCAAAGCATAAAGGAGATATGGACACAGCCCTCAAGGGACTTTCATCCAAGCAGCACAGACGGTGCGATCTCGCCTTGGAGCTAACCCGTGCTACCACGACTTCACTGCTATTGTGAGTGGAGCTAGCTGGATCAAAGCTAGCTTAGGTGTATCTACATGTGCAGCAGTCCCACTCTGACTGCAGAGTCTGCTTCATTAATGCAGTGAGATGTACGCACTGCCAAACAAAGCCTATAACAACCTGCACTGCTATAGCCCATTCCGTCCAAGGATCTGCAGGAATTTACAACTATGAATGAATTAACCCTCAGAGCACCCTGGAAGGTTATCTTCCATTTTCTCCACCCCAAAGAAGTCAACCATGTGCTAGCTTAGGCCCCTGGCAGGGTTGAAACATAGCAAGCTGCTATGGTTACTGACCAAGTATTAAGCATGATTGGGGGTGGAGGGGGAGCATACAAGCCTTGTTTAGAGCCAACCAAGGCAGGCCATTAAAAGAGTAGATGAACCCACCAATTAACGACAGAGCTGGTGGGGGATTTTTTGACAAACTGCGTTTTCCTCACCCAAAACTGCCAATTAGCCAAAACCAAAACTGTTTGTGAAACAGGGACAATTTCAACAAATCTCCCAACTCAAAACATTATTGGGGGGTGGAGGGGAACTCTGAAATGGTAAAAAAAACAAAAAAACAAAACAAAAAAACCCACCACATTTTGACATTTTCTAAATGAAAAGTTTCAGCATTTGTTTTTAGTGGAAACAACTTTTTGTTTTGTAATTTTAGTCAATTTAGACTAAACAAAAGGTTAAAAAAGGTTAAATCAAAATGAAACGTTTCAAAATCACCGAAAAAAGTTTTTGATTGACCCGAATCAATTTTGGGGGGATTTTTGGTTTGTGAAAATTCTCAATTTCAACTTTTTGTCCTATTTTGAGATGGGAAAAGTTTTTACTATCTCAAAGATTTTCATGGGTGCAGTTTCCCATCATCCAACTTTCAGGTCCTCTTCATCTGTTGCACGTTAAAATCACTGAATCTAGCTGGATTGCCATATTAGGCACTTGGTTCCCCTCTGTAAAATGGGGATAATCATACTGCATTTGTCCTACCGTGTCTATTTAAACCGTAAGCTCTTTAGGGCAGGGGCTGCAAATATGTGTTTGTACAATGCCTAGCACAATGAGTCTTGGTTAGAACCTCTAGCTGCTCCTATAATTTGACAGATGGGGAATCTGAAGCTTAGGAACATAGAGTCACTTGACCAAGGACAGACAGCAAGTCAACAGCAGACCTGGGCACAAAACCCGTATCTCCCAGCTCTCAGTTCCATGCACCAGCCCTCAGATAAAACCTTCCGAAGATTTTTCTCTCTGAGAGAGAGGACTTTAGTCCTCAGAAGAGAAGGAATGGAATTTCTAATTCAGCTGAAGCAGCAGCAGTGCAGATTTTGAATCCACTCTTTTCTGCGAGCGGGGGCCGACGATGTGATGCCAATTAAGCTTTAACATTCCCTGTTCGGATAGGTTTGCTTTTTTGTAAACAGAGACACGGAATTTTTCTTGGCCGTTGCTGCCGCTCACAGCTCTGTGGACTGTATCCTCTAAGCATTTGCTCCCAGGTGATTTGGATCAGGATATACCATGAAGTTTGCTTTTCGCTGCCTCAGTCAACGAGTGGGTGTGTAAACACTGACCAATTTCACTGCAGGTTCGACGCCTTTAAATGGGGACTTTCACGTTAGTCAGACTTTAAAAACCACATCGTATTTAAACAAAAAATCCATTTCCCTTTCCATCAGCGACAGCAGCCACCGAAGATATTTTTGTTTGAACAAGTGGGTCCCTCCCACCCATTACCTCCTCCCATGCAATAGGCTGGCTGGTGAAGTCATAAGGCTGGATTTGCAACAGAGACAAGGATTTGTCAGGACAAAGGCACTGTAGATCCCACATGAAGGAGGATGCCGACAGCATACAATTTTCTCTGCACATAAAACGTTGGGTGGGGGGAATGACTCTCCCCTGCACGGCGGCAGCTTTGTGTCACTACACTGGTGCAAAGCTAGTTTAGCTGGCCGCTGGAGGGATCTTCTAACATAGGGGAATCCTAGTCACAAAAGCAGTTCCTATGCCACCCGCTGCAGCATGAGGGATGTGACCTAGGGAAGGAGGTGCGTGCCAGTTGTCCCTGCCCGCTGGTGATCCCCAGCTGTTGTAATGGTCGCTGGTGGCCATTGGCAGGAACTGGCTAGGTCAGATGCCTAGTTGCAAGGGGGACCTTTGTCATCACCATTACTCTGCTATGCTGAATGCTCCTCACCGACAGCTTAGGATCAGGTCCTTTATAGCTGGGATTTCTGAAGGAAGCTAAGAGAGTTGGGTTCTCAAATCCCATTGAAAAAAGATAGGGTGTGGGTACTTAGCGCCTTTGAAATTCCCAGCCTATGTTTGTACGGGCCAGATTTTCAACAAAACTCAGAGCGTTGGGTGCTGAGCTCATTTGACAGCCAAGACCCAATGGCGGTCAAAGGCGAGCACTTCATCTGTTCCCAAGGGCAAACCCTGCTCTTCTCAGATGTAATTCACCCTTATGGAGAGTGCTTGTGCCGCACTCACGCACCATATCTGTGCCTCAAACTAGGGCCTCGGGCGGCGCCTGCATTTTGTGTTAGCAGTGAATTCCACCTAGTCAGAGTGCCACAAGCTCTTAGCGCTAGCGTAGCCCAGACAGGAAGTCAGGATTTAGAGTCAGGAACCAAGGTGAAGATCCGGGGGTTACAAAATTCTGGGTAGATAAAAGCTTTCGTCAAACAGCAAACTGCATGGAACTTAAGTGATCTCCCTCGAATGACTGAAGAGCTGATTCACTCTGCTGGGATCTCAGCCTGATGGATTAGGTAAAATAAATGAATCTAAACCAGTTGGACGGACTGAGTTCATTGAAACGGTAAAGAAAACCCCCGCATTAACAGCGCTCCTAGGTCCTCTCCCTTTACTGCAAATTAAACCCATCTCAGCCCACATAGGAATTACATTCCCTTACAGCGACCTGCAGGAAATACCTTAAAAATACATTCTGCCAGTTACAAATCTTCATGTCAGCAGCCACAGGGGAGAGAATTAATGCAGGGCAAATACACCCCCACCACACACACACACACACACCATCGCCTCCTCTGGGGCAAGGGCACGGAGGATTTATAGGCTGAGAGATCTGGGAGTCTGGAAGTAGCAGGACCTGAGCTCTGTCATGAAACTGAAAGAGACGACAACAGGGTGAGATTTATTCAAAGTGCTGTTTTCAATTTATTTTAAAACATAAATGTTGTCTCTCCCTCTCCCCAGCCCTCCAACAAAAAGCTATAAAGCCACAGACCCAAAGGGCTCTGGAATCACATAAAATAGGTCTGGATTCACTGAGGGAGGGCACCAGCCAAAAGGGCTCTGGGGACAAAAAGAAGAACAGGAGTACTTCTTTTTGCGGATACAGACTAACACGGCTGCTACTCTGAAATCTGGGGACAAATTCGCCCCATTACAAGCTTTTCTTGAAAACAGAGCCAAACTGCTTTCATACCTCATAGGCCAGATTTTCAAACATTGATGTCTTGGCAGCATCCAAAAAACAATGAGCCTGTAAAGAGGGGATTCTTTCATTGCCCTCCCCAAATTGGCTTCATGTCTCTCCTTATGTCTGGAACAAAACTCTTCCTTCTTGCTCAGCCAATCTCCTTCCACATCCTTATGGCTCCAGGATCCTTGACAAGTAAGAGACATCAACCTAGGCCACCTTGCACATTGAAAGGTGGGTGTAAGCAGCTTTATGATTACACGTGCCCAAATTCAGAGGTGATGGGTTTTGTTTGTGAAATGCCATGTGTGCTTATGACATGGCATCTGTTATTATTATCAGTAATGAGAGGGATAGGGAGAGCTCTCCCCAAATCTACCTATAGGACCTCCCATCACCATGGTATCGGAGCACTTCACAAACATTAATCAATTTATCCTCAACACAATGAAGAGAGAGAGATTAAGGGACTTGCCCTAGGTCACGCAGGAAGTCTGTAGCAGAGCCAGGAATCAAACCCAGGCCTTCCGAATCCCTGAACCACAGGACAATTCTTCCTCATCACACATTATAATATCTAGCTCTTAGACAGCATTTTCCATCAGTAGATCTGATATAGATACTGCAGAGGTCAGCTATTCAAGGTCTCATGCCCCATTGTAGGCACTCCTGCATGTTCCACGTACCAGTCCTTCCCCCAGGCGTGCGTGGTCCTTGCACTTTTTGCTGGGAGGATCGGCTTTTCTTCGTTCCCCTGACGTCCTGTTGGCGTCAGATTCTCAGTCCTGGAAACACTGAGAACTGCTCCAGTTACGTCTCCAAGGCATTGCCTGTTATATTTTTGGAAAGTTTAGCAGAATAATTATCAGATTATGCATCACTAGCAGGGAGCCTTGTCTGTAAATCAATTCCGCTTGAGGTTAGTCTGCTGCCGTTTAGGAACAGTTCTATGAATTGAGTTCACCCTTGGAAAATTAATAAAACTCAACCCTGCTGACCAAAATGACACGTTTGCCTGAATATTAAGCATATGAAGATCATTGCTAACACCTCTACCTTTAGACCATACCACTCCCAATTCATATGACGATTAATACCTTGTGATACAGAGGTCGTCGGACAGCTCCGAGACCTTATGGCAAATCCAGGAAAATTACCTTTCCAATGATACCTGGTAAGACCTTCAACTCCTAATACCTGAGGTCAGTGGCTCTTGATTCCATGAGCTTTATTGGTGTGACAAGCTATACAAACACTGCCAGATACCCGCCTATGATAGAACTAAGCATTTTTTGGGTGTTGATCCCATGTCCATTTTCCAGCAGGGGCTGTTCCTGAGCTGGTGGCACGTTGCTATGTGGTGAGATGGCCATGTCTGCCTTCTCCCTCCGTCTCCCAAGGCCAGGCACCGGTTTCCCTTATCGCCTTTTGAGGAGCCATCTTTTATCATTCCCTGCTAATCTGAGGAGATCTCTCACACGTCCTTGTATTTCAGACACTGGAGCAGAAAGTGACCCCTTCCGCTCTTTGTTATTACGTGGTTAGGAAGCCATGTCCTTAGTGCCAATATTTTGTTTGTAACACTGCACACTTCTGGAGTGCCTTTGGCATAAGACTCTCAAAGCATTTTATCAGCATCAAGGGATTAATCTTCCCATCTCCTCTGTCGCGTTATCACCATTTTACAGATGGGGAAACTGAGGCATGCTAATGGGCTAGCGTCTCAGAGAGGCACATGCCTGGGGTGATTAGCTCCTCCCATCGCCACAGCTACACTCTATTTTTAGCACGCTAGCTCAATCTGAGCTAGCACAGATATCTCTGCTCAAGCTGGGAATCACCCCCGTCCCCCCAGGTCTAAGTGTAGCTGTACCCTTAGGGCGCCCACATAGAGCAGCTGCACTCCCAACTACAATGCGTATCTGGTTGGTGCAACAATGTGTGGGCGCGTGTAGGTGCACCCATGGGCAGGCATGCACATGCATGCATTTCTCCTTGAGGCAAATTAGGCCCATGCGTGCCCTTTCTGCAGCAGTGTGCATAGGATACCCGCACTGGGTGCAGAGTGCATGCACATGTGTGTCACTGGGACAGCAGAGTGTAGGTCTATGCATGCAGACATGTGTGTAGGACACAGGGGCTGGCAAAGATAAGCAACCTGTGTTTTATCACCATTCTCACCACCCGCCAGCACCCCCGAGTGCCCCACTCTGCTTTGTAGCCTCCTGGCTCCTCCTGCCAGCTGAAGCTGCTAAACCATTGGCTGATCACACTCAATTAGCAGGCTGAGCATCAGCGAATGCAGGTTACTGGGAGGTTATCAAATAAACTTGGAAGGGGTGAGGGGGATATTTCACAGGAGCAAGAAGATCCCCCAGAGCTCACCAGTGATTTCAATGGGAGCATAAACGCCTATCAGATGAGCAAGATTAAAGCAAAATCCACATGGTGAAATCCCAGACGCATTGAAGTCAATGGGAGTTTTGCCCTTGGCTTTAATAGGGCCAGGATGTCAAGGCGAGTGTTTTGGACCCATAGGGAGCAAACGGATAAAATAAATGGGGAGCTGCACACGTGGGGACTCTACAACTGTTGTAGACACTATATCCCGCAGCTGCTGGTGGTACCTCCTACCACACTCCACAGCCGCACCGGCAGCGTAGGATTTTTATTAGCTCTGACAGTTCTAAGGTTAATACTCCTGCAGCTGACAGGCACTAAGCCGGAGACTTGCATAGGCTTTAGATATGAAAACAATCAGCCCGCTGCTGATGCCATTATTGCCCCAGACTATAAAGCACGGAGAAATTCCTGCCATTCCACAGAGGGCAAAGGGACCCGGACGGGGTGACCTCCTTTTGTTCATCTCCACCCTCACTCGGCCAGGGAAAACCTTCCCAATTATTTGTGACTTCCATCGATGAAACACATTGTAAAGGGGGGCAAAGGGAGATTGGGAGGGTCAATAAAATGTGGAGGAATGTCTTTGTTAAGGAACATTATATACCATATCTAGAGGAGAGAAAGACATTAGAGAAATGAAACTGAGTTTTCATCTGTCCTTAGTGTTTCCTTTGTTGCTGTTTTGTTAACAGTGCTTATACGACGGACACTGCACAAGACTGTACATAGATACAGATCTACTGTAGATAGACAGATCCTGAATTTGGTTTCTATAATCCCCGTGTACAAAGAATGGACCGTATGGACCACTGGACTGCTTTTCAGAGCTGCTGAGTGCAGGCAGGTTCTGTCAACCACAATACAAGTTGCAGGTGCTCAGCATTTCCTGAAAATCGGGCCACATGACTCCTCAATTGATCAGTACAGGGAAAAATACTTTATATAGCGCTTTTCATCCACAAGCCTCAAAGCATTTTACAAAGGGGAAGTTTCACTATTCCCATTTTACAGATGGGGAAACTGAGGCACCGAGCCTACAGACATTTTCAAAAAAGTGGCCTCTGAACTTGGGTTCTCAACCTCAGACCCTGTGACCGGATTTTCAGCATTATTGAGCATTCACAGCTCTAAATGAAGTCAGCGGGAGCTCTGGGTGCTCAGCTGCTTTGAAAATAGGTTGATTAAAATGTGGTTTTGGGTTACACTGATTTGTCCCCTTCATCAACTCCCTTTCTTCACCCCCATGCTCCCTCTTTATCATAGAATCATAGAACATCAGAGTTGGAAGGGACCTCAGGAGGTCATCTAGTCCAACCCCCTGCTCAAAGCAGGGCCAATCCCCAACTAAATTATGTACACCTGCCTCTCAGTCCAGCTACATATCTCCAATTGCTTCAGCCAAAGCACTGCTACATTCAGGACCAGATTTTCACAAAACTCTCAGCCCCCCTCCCCCTCCTCCCCTCCGTAGCTCCCATTGTTCTCAGGGGAACTGCTGAATGCACTTTCAAAAAGGTGGCCATTCACTGAGGTTCCTAAATGGGGGGCTGAGCTCTGCTTAAAATCTGACCCAAATTGCTGGGGCCAGGGCAACCCAGTTAAACCTTGTCTTTATGAGATGTGCAGGCTCGGAGTGAGCTTTTCTCTTCTAAGCTTTTCCCAATGTGCCCTTGTTCACTCCCACGTCACCTGTCATGAACGGCTGCTGCCATCTGCTGGTGAACATAACAGAGTCCTGCAGCCTCCCAAATAATCGGATACTCCTGGCAAGATGTACAAGTGTCAACTGTACTGTATTTCTGGTAGGCAATGGCTCAATGCAGCCGTTATCTGCCTAGGAGAGGGCTTCTCAAACAAGGGAATTGTATCCCTGAGCAGAGAGCCAGCGCAGTACCTGTGCACCACCTAAGTCCTCAATATAGGGCTACAGAGATGCACAGACCCTGTGTGAACCCTCTGCACAAGAGAAAAGTACATCCAGAGCAAACGGAAGGTTTAACCTTTGTGCCCATTTACTCTCCTCTGACCTCTGAAACAGTAGCAGCCATATTTAGTATCGGCCTAGAGGCCCCAACCCATATCAGAGCCCCACCATTCTGGGTGCTGGCAACACAAAGTAAAAACCAGTCTCTGTCCCAAAGAGCTTACGACCTAGACAGACGGCAGCAGAAACAGAAGCACAGAGAAGTAAAACAACCCTCCCAGAGTCACACAGCAAGTCTTCAGCAGAACGGCAGTTGGAAAGCGGGTCTCCTGATGCCCAGGCCACTAGACCATGTAGCACCTCATTAATTTCATTTAGACACATTACAGCATTTTTATAACATTTACATTTAAATAATTGCCACAGCAGGGTATGTGCATGAAGGCAACAGAGTCCCCATGAGAAAGGAAAACACCTCCTGCATCATTATCCCTACCCCAAATGTCGCCCACCCTAGCCTCCCATGACCCCACCGTTCAGCCTGGCCTGAAAGTCTTCAAACCCAGGCTTTTCTCACTTGAACAACTAAACTTTGGCCCCAGTTTATGGCTACACAATCCAGGTGGAAAGCACCTGAGGTTATGAAGATTCACAAGGAGGTGATGGTGGGAGAGAGGTTTTTTTGCCAGAGCCTGAGGCAGGGAGATCACAGATAGGCTGGAGATGATCAAGGGTGCTATAGAAGTTGGGGGATCGTGCTATAGAGGGGTTCCCGTAGGCAGACGGGGCTCACACCTGTGTTACTTCCTAGAGAGTCCTGCAAAATCTCTGGCTACTTTCACTCCTAAGGGAAGAAAAGTAGAATGGGAAGCAGCCCCTAGAGCAGCAGTTTTCAAACTGTGGGTCAGGACCCCCCTTTTAATGGGGTCACCAGGGTTGGCATTAGAGTTGCTGGGGTCTGGGGCCGAAGCCCGAGCCCTGTCACCCAGGGCCAAAGCCTGAGGTCTTCAGCCCTGGGCGGTGGGACTCAGGCTTTGGCTTCAGCCCTAGGCTCAGGTTACAGGCCCCCCACCCAGGGCTGAAGCCCTTGGGCTTTGGCCCCCCTGCATGGAGTGGTGGAGCTCAGGCTTTGCCCCCCCCCCCCGCCTAGGGCAGGGGGTCGTGCGAGCTCAGGCTTAGGTCCCCCCCGCAGTCATGTAGTAATTTTTGTTGTCAGAAGGGGGTCTCAGTGCCATGAAGTTTGAGAACCGTTGCCCTAGAGCAGGGGTAGGCAACCTGCGGCACGCAAACTGATTTTCAGTGGCACTCACACTGCCGCTCACACTGCCCGGGTCCTGGCCACCAGTCCGGGGGGCTCTGCATTTTAATTTAATTTTAAATGAAGCTTCTTAAACATTTTAAAAACCTTATTTACTTTACATACATCAATAGTTTAGTTATATATTATAGACTTATAGAAAGAGACCTAGAAACGTTAAAATGTATTACTGGCACGCGAAACCTTAAATTAGAGTGAATAAATGAAGACTCGGCACACCACTTCTGAAAGGTTGCTGACCCCTGCCTTAGAGCATGAGGGTTGGAGCTCTATCCACCTGATTTCCACCTCATACTCAGCCTGGCACCCTGAAGTGTTTAACCAGAGGGCTCTATCCTAAAGGAAAGACTTGCACAGCTCTTGAGGGGAAATTCATCAGAGAGATGTCAGAGGCTAAAGGTCCAGGAAAGGAGCTGCTGAGGTCTCTGGTACTACAGAATCAACACTCTGAATATCCAGAGACAATTTGAGCCAACAGCATACGTCTCTCAGCAGAAATGAGATTGATACAGCCCTGTCTTCTTCTAACACTGATGTCTCTTTGAACAATAAAGATACCAGATACCGGCTCTCCCCTTGGTCCAGCAGGATGCAGATTTGTTAACCTTTAGGCCTGTGGCAAAACCCACCCATTTTCCTGAGGGTATGGGGAGCGAGCAGATGGATGGGACAAGGGCAAAGTTGTGTAGTTGTTATGGAGGTTAGTTTTCACATTGCTTACCCGTACAGTACACAGGGAAGGCAGTGCAGTTTTAATTTTTGTATGGAACAGTTTGTACTGAGTTTTATAAACTGCTCGGAGATCAGGATAGTGCTTAAACAATCACAATAAATATAGTTTGGAAGGAAAAGGCAAGAAAGCGCAGGCACCAACATAATTTAACAAAATTGTTCCTCTCCGGTAAGCCATCAAGTGAACAATAGACAAATCTGTGCACCTTCCTTCCTCCCCCCACCCCTCTTCTGCAAAAGAAAAGAAAAAGGATTTACTTTGATTGCAGGCTCTTCAGGGCAAGAGTCATCTTTTTCACTCTGCTTGTACAACACCTGGCATCCTGGTTCATGACTGGGCTCCCAGACACCACTACACTGTAAATAATAATTTAAAAATCTTTATCCTCCTATAGGTTTCCAACATGCTTATTGCTCTAGTTCTGTACCACTCCACATACAATTCATCCCACCTCCACTTTTCACAAGAACCCAGGATTTTTCACTCGCCTAGAAACCTCCAATGGTGGGAACAGAACCCAAGTGTCCTAACTCCCCTGAAGCCCCCACCCCCTTTACCAGCTAGGAAGCCTAGTTCAGTCAGCCCCTGCTCTGATCACTAAACATTACTACCGCCCATGTGCCTGACTTACTTTGCAATCAGCCCTATGCCTCCCCTAGGATCTACTTTGCAATCAGCCCTATGCCTCCCCTAGGATCACAACACCTTCTGAGGTGTGAACAACCACACGTGCTGCCAACCTACAGCTATTAATTTGCATGGTCCATCCAGACAGAAGGGCTCCTACCAGGCACTATTTAAAATAAATTACTATGAAGGCGCCTATAAATATAGCAGGCCCTACAATAAACAAATCCTCAAAGCGTCATGCAACTCTACAGCTAAATTCCTAGGGATGCCCCCCCCCCCGGCTTTGCTCTAGTTGACTATTCCCTTCATCTGTCTACCTCCTCGTCTATTGGATGGTAGAGTCCAAGTAGGCCGTGGGCCGAGCCACTCTTTGGAGCATTCCATTTGGCTAGAGGTGGGATTTTTTATAAGAAAAATATAATTCCAACGGGAGCGTAGTGCTGGATTAATTATCGCGCCACAATCCAAGGGTAATTCATACTTTATCTCTTAGCATGGAAGCTGGCTCCCCTATGCGGCTTTTAAATGGAGGCGAGTTTGTGTGGTAGTCCCATCCCCATTTCTCTGAGGTTGGTTCAGTCCTGAAAAGAGCATGTTATGGTTCAAGATGCGGAGCAGCCCATTTCTAACAGAGAAGCAGGGGTGGGCGGATTATAAAACCTCATTCAGAACAGGGCCCCAAAGACGTAAAACACGGTGGTTTAGGTCTTGTCGCCGCCACGAGAGGGAGGAATCTCCCTGGGAACCGTCTGTAGCCCCCACGGGTGTAAAGCGGTCGAGCCTTTCCCCCCTCCGACGCGCGAGCAGTTGGTTCGGTCCTGTTTGAAGCTGGGCGCGAACGCTCACTGAACCAACGGCAGCAGTAGTTCCGTGAGGGGGCTCGAGAGCGGCCGGGCAGCCCCCTGTCTCGTCACCACCGCCCGGCCCTGGCCGCTGTCCCTTCCCCACCGCCCGGTCCGGCCCTGGCCGCTGCCCCTTCCCCACCGCCCGGTCTGGCCCCAGCCTCTAAACCACCGCCCGGACCCTCCGGGGAAGGTGAGGGGCCACTTCTCCACCCTTCGCTGACTCCCGCTGAGGCAAGGAGCCGTTGGACGGTCCCGTCCCCGCCTCGCCCTGGGGGTCTTCCTCCGCCCCCCCCTTGGTCTCTCCCCCACCTTGTCTCGTGCCCAGGCTCCCCCCAGGCCCGGCCTGACTCAGTTCACGGCCCCCTCCCTTGACTAGAGGAGTGGCTGTCTTGGGCCCGTGGTGCCTGACTTGATGCCTTTTCTGCGCCCGCCCTTTCTAACCCTCTGTCTCCCCTCGACCTGCAGGAGGAACAAGATGCCTAACCCCGGAGAGGAGACCCCCCCCAGTGACTGCAGTGATCCAGAGAGTGTGCCCTGTAGGCCCAGGAAAGCGAGGCAGGCCCAGGAGAGCCATGATGGGGACGTGCCCAGCCTCTGCCCACCACAGCTGCCAACGTGTACGTCTGCCTCCGATTAAGCTAGAAAAGTCCAGTCTCTACCATCCTCACAGGGTTCAGTGCAAACAGTGGTTTAACCAGGGATGACAGGGCTTCGGGGAGAGATTTGACAGAGAGCCCTTGGGTTTGGAAAGGGACCGGTAGTGGGGTCATGCCATCCTGCTGCTTCCAGGCAGGGCTGATTTTTACTAAACTAGCGCTGAGAGATGTATAGCCTCCACATTTGAGGCAGAGACTGGACAAATGCTCTTGGCAGCTTGAACCATTGCTGACCTGTTTTTAGACTAAGTTCTGCAATGGCTCTTTTTCTACATTTAATAATGTTATGACTGGGCCTCGTGCATAGTGTGCTGAAGTGGCGCTGTGGGGCAGAAAACATACAAATCTTTAACTAAAAAGAACAGGAGTACTTGTGGCACCTTAGAGACTAACAAATTTATTAGAGCATAAGCTTTCGTGGACTACAGCCCACTTCTTCGGATCCATATAGAATGGAACATATATTGGAGTCTGTTTTTGAAGTTTTTCTGTTGTAATATAGCCACCCGCAGGTCTGTCATTGAATGACCAGACAGGTTAAAGTGTTCTCCCACTGGTTTTTGAGTATTATGATTCAGACTTCAACGAGAGACTGCTGAGCTGGAATTGATATGCGAACTAGACACAATCAACTCAGGATTAAATAAGGACTGGGAATGGCTGAGCCATTACAAACATTGAATCTATCTCCCCTTGTAAGTATTCTCACACTTCTTATCAAACTGTCTGTACTGGGCTATCTTGATTATCACTTCAAAAGTTTTTTTTTTTTTTCTCTTACTTAATTGGCCTCTCAGAGTTGGTAAGACAACTCCCACCTGTTTATGCTCTCTGTATGTGTGTATATAGATCTCCTCAATATATGTTCCATTCTATATGCATCCGAAGAAGTGGGCTGTAGTCCACGACAGCTTATGCTCTAATAAATTTGTTAGTCTCTAAGGTGCCACAAGTACTCCTGTTCTTTTTGCGGATACAGACTAACACGGCTGCTACTCTGAAATCTTTAACTGTTCTGGTGACATGGAATCCTAGGCTCCACATCCCATCCCACGGCTAACCTTGGAGGAGGAGGGTGGGGAGGACAGATATCACAATTTTTTGCAAAGATCACCCCAGATCAAAGTCTTACACTTCCCATCAGCTGTATCAAATATTCCTCTCTCACTTCATGCCCCAAAGTGCCTTTATCTGTTCCTTCAAAGGCTTCTTTAGAGCATGTTTCCACTAAACCTCTTTCATGTTCCACCATTAAATGATTTTTTTAAGTTAGTCAAAATTCAGCAGTAGAATCTTGTACTGCATTGTGACTCTTAACTGTAGTGTGTTTAAACTGAACTTCTCTGCCTTGTACAGCTTTCAATAAATGACAGGTGCTGTTTTTTAATTGTCACTAGATGTCGCTCTTGTTTCACATGATACAAAAAGAGGAGTGTGAAAGTACAAAGGGGCTCACATCAAAACTATGAATCTGGGTTTGTCAATTCAGTTTGAATTCTTTCTCAGATGAGTTGAATTGTAACTTTTGGAGAGCTTGTACATCATTTTCTGTATATGCATCAACTTAGACAAACAGTGGTGCATCTTAAGAATTCCACCTGTCTAAAAGATCAGTAAATTCCATTGCACAGTTCAGTGGTACTAAAATCAGAAAAAAATTCAAATGTTCCCTTCCTGCAGCATAGGTGTCTTTAGTAGTTCTTATCCAACAAAGATTTAAGCTAGCTAGGGACTTTGTACGCAGGTATAGTCCCACTGGCTTACTCAGGCCAGTAAGCATGCAAATGTATATGATTCCTTGCAGGACTGGGCTTTATATGACTGACATTTCATAGCATACAACCTGCTACTAGCCTTTCTTCACACAACCCTCTTGTCTAATTTAGATTGAAATCTGTTCAGAAAGGGGACCTGTCATTTTACCATACCCCCTTCTACACCAGTCATGGTATATGCTATTTCCTTCACTTTGCTTTGGGAGGGGCTAATCAATTCAAACTCATTTAGCAATTGTTCTGTTTCTCTGCCTAGCTGAGGAAGGTTCTCTACACCCAGCTTTCTAAATTATCCTGTATTAATCTTTCATATAGTTGCTAGTGTCCTGATCCACTTTTCCACTTGCTGGTCAAGAACTTTCTAGGTTAAATTATTTCCCCTCACACATACTACTAATGTTATCCAGTATATGGATGATATACTTTCATTATGGAAACATCTATCAGATGCAGGCTCCATTGGCATGGGTTATCTAGTTAGTTCTAAGTTCTCTCATTATTTTAGATTTAAACTATAGCATAAATGAGCATCCTTTTCAAACTCTGGGTCTCCTTGGCACTTCAAATAGTTGTATGATTAATCAACTCCGCTAATTTAATCCTGATTTGTATTCTAGTAGCCCTAGAGACCCCAACCAGATTGAGGGGAGGATGTAGAGCTAAGCACCCTGTACAGACCTATTATAAATGCTTCCTGTCCCAAAATGCTTACAATCCTAAACCACACTCTTGCAATCTGTTCCACACAGGCAGACCCTTGTGCCTTTGCAGAGCCCAATTGATTTCAGGCTTAGTGGTCTATGTACACAGACCAGATTGCAAAATGAGGGCTAAGGTTTAAAATATAACAAGAGGGTGAGTCACCCAATGGGAGGATATGAAGGCAAGCCTATAGCACTGTTAGAATCCATAATTCCAACATGTGACTCTTTGCTGTCTCATTCCTATTCTGTACTGTCTCTGGTGTCCTGCAACTTGTAAATTGTTCTCCCATTTATGGCTATTAAGCTAGGCCACATGGCATCATATTTTCACCCCACATATCTCCCATAATTTAGTCAGTGAATTTCACCTGTAACTTTTCCTGTTGCTCTAGAATGTAGAAACCCTAGATAATAGTCCCACAACTGATGATTTTCATGAGATTCTGAAATGACAGTATAAAATCAGTAGTTTGTCAGCTAATATTTCCAAAATGTGTCTAGGGTGTTTAATCCCCTACCAAGGGAGTCAGGAGACATGAGTTTTACTTCCAGCTCTGCCACTGACTCAGTGTTTGCTTTCAGGCACTTAGCTTCTTTGAGTTTCAGTTACACCATCTGAAAAATGCATCTATCATGTATTGGGAGATCTATATCGAAAATACTTGAGAGGAAGAGTGCTAATTCCTTTTTATCTAACTTATTTATTCTTAAAATGGTAAAAATGTGAAATTCTTCTTCAGAATACATGTCTTCCTGGTATCTTTACACTGGAAGGGATGCCGTTAAAAGAACTTCTAAGACTTGTAGTTGTTTCACTGTTCATTTTAACCACGGAACAAGATAGAGACATTAGTTGCATAATTATTCTGGAGGTCATTAAGAGGTTAAAGCCTAGGTATGAGAACCTGTCAAAAGTAATAGGACCAAGCATGAACTGATAAGGCTTTTATACAATCCATTTTTATTCAGCCCACTCAATGAGCAGTCTTGTACTGCTTTTGAAGACCATTTTAATTTGAACAATTATTTCCTATATTGGAGTTACCAATAACCACAGAGTGATATTTTAAATTGATTTTTGATACCCAAACTTGCTTCCATTTAGGTTAATGGAAGTTTAGCTAATGACTTCACTGGGAGAGGATTGGGCCCTTGCTTTTGACCATTAATGAAATTGAATCTTCCATTGTTTAGACATAGAAACCAAACTGATCAGTTTTACTTTTGTCGGTGTCAGCATTTCATCATCAGCTAGGAGCATAATGTTGTTTCTCATATTCTGAGGGGGATGTTTTAACCCCACCCTACATACATAGGCTTTCACTCAGTTTGCATTTCCGTATTAAATTTTGTAAAATCTTTTAGATTTATTAAATGTTGGATCTAAGACTGTAGTTGATCATGATAAAGAACTAGGTCTCATTAATTTCCTTTCTGCAGCCAGCCCTCCACGAGTTCTCTCCATGGCAGAATTACTAGAAACAGCACAAGAAGTTTCTAAAATGACCATTGCACACGAGATTGTGGTGAACCGTGACTTCAAGTTGCAAGAGGTCAACTTCTCACCAAACAGGTTCGTTATACTCTTCGTTTTTTCTCTTACCTGAGGTTGCAGATTATATGGCTAGAATGGGAAATGGGGGAGGGGAGGATTTGGAGGGCTATGGCTGTTGAAAGTATCTAGAAACTACAAAGGAAAAGAAAGTGGGTTTTGGTGCTATATGTTATGTTTTTTTCAAGTTTATTTTTCCCTTGGAACTATGATAAATGCCACATCTGGTCTTCCTTGAGTTTAATGGAGCACTCAGAGGTTTCAGAGGTATAGACAGTGACCTTTTCTTAAGTATTAATCAAAGGAGAAGAGATGCAAAGATCTTCTCTCAGCAATCTGCCTTGTAGCTGCAAACTTCCTGAGTCCTATCTGAATGCCTTAACCACTAGAGTATCCTTCCTGGTGCTGAACAAAAAGAGGCTCTGTAGAAGATATCCTGCAAATATTGTACGGTCCTGTCAGTCTCCTCTGAGGATAAGAGTAGTGGTTGGGGGATTTGAAGGGAGTTATCTGCATCTATCGCAGGCTGGCTAAACATCACATTCTTCTGAAGTGTGGCCGGGGCTGCCTCTGAACTATTGCTAAGTGGTAGAAAAGTAAGATTAAGGTTTGTCTTCACGTACATACGTGTGTAGAGTGTACACACTGTATGGGTATAAACAGCAGTGTAGAGGGTGAAGTGCTGCTTAGATGAGTAAATACATGCCTGAACACTTAATGAAACCAAATTCAGTTTCATTATGGTTAATTTCATGGCCATAGGATTTGAAAATTGGTAAATTTCACCTTTTCAAATGTTTAAATCTGAAATTTCACATTGTTGTAACCATGGGGTTCCCAACCCAAAAGGGTATTTTGGGGGGAGGTGGGGAGTCACAAACCTGTTGCGGGGGGGGCACGGGATTGCAACCCTCACTTCTGTGCTGCTTTCAGAGCTGCACTCTGAAGGCAGCAACCGTGGAGTTTCTTGCAGCTGCAGGAGGTTCCCAGAGGTGGAGGTGGGTCTGAGGTCCACCCAAGAGTGCCTGTGCAGGTGATGGACAAGTCTTTTCCCCAGACCAGCGGGAGCTAGGAGCCCCTGGCTAGGGTGCTTCTAGTAGGAGCGGGAGTTCAGATTTCACGGTCCGTGACATGTTTCTCACGGCTGTGAAATTGGTAGGGCCCTAGCTATGTGCCCTACCTACATGGCTCTCTGCACAGTGAGACAGTGCTGCCCAGTGTCCCATTGCTGGAGCCTTTCCCTGCTGCAGGGAAAGACTCCAGGAGCTCCTCCTTGCCAGAACTTTTCCCGCTACCTCAGCCTTTCATTGGCACATGCAGCTATGGAGCAGACATAGCCTGCTTTTCACTGTGGTGTGTAGCTACACGTACCTTACACACCAACCTCAGTGTAGACAAGGCTGAAGTATGTTTGGCTATGGGGAAAAGAGATGGCTGGGTAGGAACCATATGTGGGAGAACTGTGGAATTTAGGTTGATAGAGGTTCGCATAGGAGGGAGAGTGGTGAGGCATGCTGCTTCCAACATGAGAATAAAAGTTCAAAGAAAATGCAGAGAGGTCCAAGTGGGGACATAGCCCCTCCATAATGATAGGTGTGAGATGGCTGAATGTTCATAATAGTTACTTGTTCCCTCTCCCCACTCAGCCTGGAAAGCCGAGTGAAGGAGACATTGCACAAAGCTTTCTGGGACAGTCTGAAAGAACAGCTCTCTGCTAGTCCACCAGACTACACACACGTGATCCAACTGCTTCAGGAAATTAAAGAGGTGAGCAGTTCATGAGATAGGACAGCCACCTTAGAGCTAGGCCTCTGTTAATGATGTACATCTAAGCTTTGCCTTGTGGCCATACATTAGACCGGAGGCATGAGAGAGTGGAATTCACAGCAAGGAAGAGTAAATACTAGGCCCAACCTTCTAGATCCTGTCTGTAAGACTGTCCCCTTGACCCAGTGTCCCACACACAAATCAACTACACCTGAAAGGTATGAAAACCAGTGGAGCCATGTAACAATCAGTATGGACATAACTGATCATAGATATTGCTTAAATCTCTATGCTACACTGATGCAGTGTCAGGGGGTAGCCGTGTTAGTCTGTATCTACAAAAACAACAAGGAGTCTGGTGGCACCTTAAAGACTAACAGATTTATTTGGGCATAAGCTTTCGTGGGTAAAAACCTCACTTTTTCAGATGCTATGCAGAAAGCTTATGCCCAAATAAATCTGTTAGTCTTTAAGGTGCCACCAGACTCACTGATGCAGTGGTTTCTTGAGCAGGACCCTACCCACACTCTGCTTAAGGATGGCTAATGTCCTGGTCCGCTTAGGTCTCATTAGTATTGAACCCACTGGTTTTCACCAGACAGCAGAAAGCTAGCTCAGAGGTGGTAGGACAACTACCATGTATTCCTCTCTTTTTACATTCCCTCTTTCCTGCCCCAAGGATAGCTGCATTCATTAATACTTGGTGACCTCTTCTCCCTTAACTTGCAACTGAACCCCATCATTCCTTCTCAGTGGACCCAAACCCTCTCTTCAGTACAGCAGATTTGGATTCTAAGAAAGGTAGATGTTGTCTGTTAATAGAATTGTAGACTGAACACAATTTCTGAATTAAAAATGAATTAGATGGGTTTGATTTTATTAAAACCTTACTTGTTATAAGGCTTCTTAAATAAAGAAGCCTGAGAGAGAGACATACGAAGTAAAGTGAGAAAATGCCTTGGCCTGAAAATCCTCCCTAGGCCAACAGTGACTGTGCATACAGTCTCTTCTATCTATAAAGAAACCCCTCTCCAAGGCTAGTCATACATAAGCATCTGTCTTTAATGCACACAACATATTAGAACAGTAGCTAAGTGTTTAAAACTAACAAACAGGCATACCTATCTGCAGAGCCCAGAGCAGCATCTGACGTACTTGCCTGACCTGACCCATACCTCTCCCCTTTTATAGTCCTGAGAGGCAGCTCCTTTCCCAGAAAGCCATCCCACAGAGTACTAGAAGGTATCCCTGTTATAAAGGAAAGAATAGGGACCACACATTATTTAGGGGCTGACATATGGTCTCATAGCATCTTCTGTGTATACCCTTAAGGGGAGCAGTTAGGAACAAACATTCCTTTATAGCTGCTATGGTGGCCCCTACATTTCAATGTGCTTAGTAGTCACCCGAGTCCTCATTCCTATAAGGCCAGCCTTTACTTCTTGTTGTGCAGCTCCTGGCGAGCTGTAGGGTTCCTAGATTTGAACAAAAACAGACTCTCTCTTTGACTTTCTCCTTGGGGCAGACCATACTGTCACTGTTGCTGCCACGGCACAGCCGTCTGCGGGGCCAGATTGAAGAAGCCCTGGATATGGAGCTGATCAGACAGGAGGCTGAGCATGGGGCTCTTGACATCCCCAATCTCACCATGTACATCTTAGGTACAATGGCGATGCTGTGTGCACCTGTTCGAGACGAGGAAGTGCAGAGACTACGGGGTGTGACAGACCCAGTTCAGTTGCTCAGGTGCGTGACACTGTTTGGGACACGGGTGGGTCTCCCATAAATCAGCATATCCTCAATCAGTGATTGTTGTGGCAGGGGAATCTACTGCCTCCTGCCCAATAATCGTATCACATCCGGACTCCTGCTACACTGAGCCTCAGCTTGTCTCACTGATATTTTGAGTTTCTGAATAATGAAAATTGGATTAAATTGTTGTTCACAGGAATGGAAAGTCCAGTGCGAAATGAACTTGAGGCTCAGTCCGGTTCATAGGGGACATATGTCCCTTTCACAAAAACTTCCATCCTAATTGGCACTGAATAACACCACGCACCCCAACCCCTCCATGACAGTCATACCAGAAGGGAATGAGCTATAGTGCCTGATTTCTGTTCTTACATGGCCTTATCACAATATCATCTGAGTGCCCCCCAGCTGTTTAAAAGTAGTAGTAGTTTGTCTTTCCCTTCATGCTGTGAAGGAGAAATGACTAATTATCTTTCTGTGTGTGTGAGAGACTGAAGAACCTAAGTCACAGCAATGAACTTTGCATTTAGTTCTGAGTGCAGTGAGCCCAATTCTCTTACTACTTGCAATAATGAGTCTGTAGGTTGGGTCCATGTCCTGTCTTCTGTACTTCATTGTTTCAGTGGAACATAGCTGTTGTGGGAGGTCATGGTCTCTTCTGACCCTTCTGGTGGTCTCTCTAGATCAGGGTAGAGACAGCCTGGAGGAACACTGAAGTAGCTTGCACTGCCCCTGTTGTACTAGTTCTGAGGGTAAGTAGGATGGGTCTCTGGGGCTTGCAATTTGGTACTGTTCCCCAGCACAAAAACTAGATTTTTTTTAAAAAGTCTGTGCTGCATGAAAAGGAAGCCACTGAGTAGTGTGTGGGGCTGGATTGGGCTGCTGGTGAGTTCAGGACATAAGTACTGACTCCCTGTGCACTTAGAATGCCCAGCATTGAAGACTGGGTCTCTGGGGACAACTTGACATTGGTGAGACACTCGTAGTGATCCTTTTTGTCCTCTTATTCACCCCAGGGAGATTTTCCGGGTGCTAGACCTGATGAAAATGGACATGGTGAATTTTACCATCCAGAGCCTCCGGCCCCATCTGCAGGATCACTCCGTCCAATATGAGCAGAAGAAATTCCAGGAGCTCCTTGTCAAGCTGCCCAGTGAGCGTGTGGGGAAGGAGGGAGAAGGTACAGGGGTGTGCTGGGTCATCATCAAGAATACCTATACAAGGATTAATAATATTGAGCACCAACGCAGGGTGACATAGGTCCAAAGTGCATTAATATTCCCAAAGTTCAGCAGGTGGGGAAGGGCTCTCACCCTGGGGCTGCAGGGATATCATTTTCCATGATAGTCAGCCATCACCCACAAGGGGACAGATTCAGCAGAGGAGTCAAGGGTTGGTGGGTTTGGAGCATGAGCTTACCCTTGGCACGGGTCTCTTGGCAGATGGAGTGTGTGGTGTGGGGGAGGCTTGTGTCAGATGGCTGTGCTGTAGCAGCCCTATGGAGAAACCAGTCTTCCTAACAGCTTACTCAAGCATTTAAAGTGTGCACATACAATTTTAAGTGTTCATTGTGAAACAAGTATTTCTGTTAATGGGACATTGGTTATTTTCCTCTTTACTACTGTGGAATAATGTACACAAATAGGATTATCTGCTGCTTAGTTCATCTCCAGTTACTTTTTTTCCTGCCTCAAACTGGTCTTCTGTTTGACATCAGCCAATGGTGCAGACATTCTGCTGGTGGCAGATACTAGCTTCAGGTGCAGGGTAAACAAGAGCAGCAGCTAGAAACAGAGCTGTTAAGGGTCTTTCATGCAAATTTGTATTAGTAACAAGATGGAAAGGGGAAACTGTCAAATGTAAGGAGAAGTGCTTCTAACCAGGGGATGGATTGGTAGTTAGCAGTACCTGGAAGTCAGGACACTGGGCTTCTAGTCCCAACTTTCTCACAGACTTGCCTTGTAAAAGAGAGCAAGTTATTTAATCTGCTTCAGTTTCTCCCTGCAGAATATGGAGAAAATAGCCGTGGCAGGCGTTGTGAGATTTCATTAAAGCGTATAAAAGGCTTTGAGATCCTCAGAGGAAAGGGCAAAATGTTAAACAGGCCTGTAGTCACCCTTGGCAGAGCATTTCTAGAAGGTTTTGGTGGATACTTAAGTTACTGAATAAATCAAAGGCAAGCTATCCCAGATAGAGAGCAACCTTTTGCTGCTCCCTGTACCAGCTTTGCTGGCTTGCAGCAGAGCTGGTCTGGTTTTGTTAGGTGTTTCACCATATGTGGAGTAATAGTTCCTAGCCCTCTGCACATTACAAAGCTTAGCTGAGGCCAGCCCTGAACATGTGCCTTTCCAGTCCCACTACTACTGGGCCAGCATTACTGTCCTGACAATGACATGACTGTGTCCTATGAGAATGAGCCTGACTCTGAAGCTTCAACAGGTGTCAGTCACTTGGTAAAGTATCAGGGGCCAGCACTGCTCTGTGGCCAGTCTGAGACATACTGTCTCTTCAGAGTGTAATGTAGTACAGTGAGCGAAAACAGTTCCTTCACCTTCACCGTGCTGAGTCTGATTCTTCCCACAAACATCTCTCTGTAATCCTGTTCCAGACAGCCTGGATCACACAACTGAGTGGTTACACAAAGCAGCAGCAGAAGTCTCTGCATCATCTTTGTCATCCCCATCCCATCCTGAGGTCCATGGATCACCCGCTCCACTGTCACGGGGGGCTGTCAGCAGGAGCTCATCTACACCAAGTCCCATGTCTGTGTTAAACCAAGGATACATGAATCTGCTCCGCTGGGAGCCAGGCATAGAGAAATACCCTGAGGTAGGAGGAATCTTCTTGTCAGCCAGGGAGGACTGCTCTGCTGCTTTGATGTGGCAGTTAGAACTGGCCTTAAGTATAAGCAAAATAAACAGGTGCTTGGGCCCTGAATCCTATGTAACCTCTACAGCATGAGCTGGCTTTGTCTCAGGGCCAGGCAACAGGACTGCAAGGGGAGAAAATAGCTCTCTGCTGGATCCCCTATCCCTTTTTGGCAGTGGAAGCTTCTAGCCTGTGGCTTATTTTCCTTCTTCTGTTAGCTTGGGTCCCCTGCAAAACATAAGGCCTTTCCTGCTTCTGGGAGTTTGTGTTTGATCAGTGGTTCACACCGTTCTCCATAGGGGAGCCCTCTCCCATTATCTGTACAGAAAAGGAAGGGCAATGGCGATTCACTAGCTTGAGAATCTCCCTGCTTGGTGAGCACAGCTCTCCCCATGCCCACAGGGGGATTTGATCTTTCTTTGCAGACTCTGTTGATGGACCAAGCCCGGCTGCAGGAGGTGCAGTTGCAAGTGAATCAGCTAACAATCATAGCTGCAGTCCTGCTAGTGTCCAGCAGTGTGTGTGGAAGCGCCTTGTTCAGCTCGCCTGGGTTTGTAGATATGCTGAAACGGGTAACAAAGGCCCTCTTGGAAGGGCTCCCTCACACCAGGTTGGTTGCTTTACCATTATCTTTTCCAGAGGGAAACAAGTGAGTAGACAGGTGCTGGTTGGGAATGAGAAGAGCTGCAGAAATCCACGCTGGAACTCAGAGGATAGTTAAAATCCAAATAGGGGCCAGGGCTTCTGGCTGGGGGAGGAGTTTCCAGCTGGGAACTAATTCCCTAGAACTGGTGACTCACTGGTTAATGGGGAACCAGTGCTGCTGATCATTCTGATCACAGTAACAAGCACTAGGGCAGCTTAGTTTATGGGACACCAAACGAGTACAGCTGGTTGTCTGTGCCTTATGTTGCCATCATGATGTTCCTGGCTACAGGTTTGTGGAGGGCATTTCCTAGCTGTTCCACTGCTGTGAAGCAAAGGTGAGAAGCAGCCCAAGAATATAGAACATGCCTCTGATTTTAGGTTTGGAGAAGCTTTGCTGGACATCAGCAATCATGTGCACCAGGAAGTTAGTGAAGCTCTCTTGCAACTGGGTTACCCTGCTTTCACCAGCGATAAATCTGCTTCCCTTAAAGGCCAGATAAGGAGCATTGCAGAGGAGGACAATGCTGTGCGGAGCGTAATTGGTGAGTCCCTGAGTAAATGTCTAACGTGCTGGCTTTTTACTTTAAAAATGAGGCCACCCTACATCTTTATCTACAATCTATGCTGGGCCTTAGAGCCCTAAAGTGAAGTCCTTTCCCAGGACTGGTCTAGCAGAGGCAACCACCATGTAAGCTTTCCCCATGTAAGGTCAGTCTTTGGCCTCTTTGCTCAGACTGCCACAAGGGTGAGTACCTAGTGCCCCTAGATTGAGATCCTCATTCCTTCTCCAGAAGTCATTAAATGATAATGATCAAGCCGTGAAAAGCTCCATATGACAATACCACCTATGTTACAGATGCAGAAACTGAGGCACAGTGACTTGGTTACAGAGCCAGCAATGGAATGCAGGTCTCCTGAGTCTGTTCAGTGCTCTATCCACTAGCCCACCATAGTAATATGTAAATTACCAAGCTATTTCAAACTAAGTCTTTCCCACTGATCGGTGTTGTTGCAGTTATTGCATTTAAGCACAATCTTAAATTCCATGTTGCATTCTGACATTTGCTATGCACTTTCGTTTTATAATACCAGGATGATTTCCCTTCTGTTCTCTCCAGAGCTATATCTATGCTGCTGAGCTGATAGTGTCTCAGATGT